>NC_042958.1:20852891-21057891 GCF_901001165.1 Salmo trutta
GTCCGCAGGGCGGGCTGGTCTGGCAGGAGCCGACGGTTTACCAGGTCCTCCGGGTACCATGCTGATGCTGCCAGTAAGTACCAGACCTGACATAATGCTTAATACATACAATCCAACAAACACTAATGTCTACCAGTATTTAAATGTATTGGCAACTGTAAAGCACTTTACGACAACTACCGATGTAAAAAAACGGGCAAAAATAAATGAATTGATTGATTGTCTTGCTTGATCTTGATCCATATGTTCTCTTTCTTGGTCCATGTCCTTGATTGATATTTAGATGTTGTTCACACGCAGCATGATTGTGATTTGTCTTTTGTAAGGCCTGTGTTCTCTGTGTGACAGTTCCGTTTTGGAGGGGACGGAGAGAAGGGACCCGTGGTGTCTGCCCAGGAGGCCCAAGCCCAGGCCATCCTCTCCCAGGCTAGAGTGAGTACACCAGGGCCGTAATTGGCCAAAGAGGGCCGAATGCCATGGCTGTAGCAGCCGAAGGGGGCCGAAGCAGGCCGAAGGGGGTCGAAGCAGGCGAAACAGTACACCAGGCCAAAGTGGGCCAAAGGAGGCCAAGCGGCTCCAGTGTAGCCTTTGGGGGGGTAAAACTGGCGCAGCTATCTCTCTTGAAATTAATTAATTTTTTATTAAAAAGAGAACCTCCTTGGCATTTCAGCTATCTTGCTCGTTATAAGTGTGTGTCTTCTCACAGCTGTGTTCATGGGAGGGGGGGGGGGGGGGGGGGCTGAGAGAGGTGCTGAGCAGGCTACATGAAGGACCACAGCCTGTTTGGACAGATGCAGGAGGCATTTAAAAATAGTACAGGAGTTCATGACCCACGGTTGGGCCATCCCAACAGACCAACAGGTGACTGAGGAAAGAGAGAGAGAGAGAGAGAGAGAGAGAGAGAGAGAGAGAGAAGAAAAGGATTGGGTCTTGTACGAGTGTAGGCCATTGCGTCATCATGTTTCACTTACGGTAGACCCATGACACCACAGAAGAAGATTAGTAGTGGGCTATAAGAGAGTGTTTGAGTTAGGATGTTAGGATGTCTGTGAGGCGCTGTGACATATGGAGGGTGTCTCGCTCTGACTGGTGATTTGTCATCCCTTCCCTTCTCCACCCCCCTCCACCCTCCCGCCGTCTACCCCACAGCTCGCCATGAGAGGTCCCTCAGGTCCAATGGGTCTCACAGGAAGATCCGGTCCAGTGGTAATTTTCCGTTCTTCCACACGTCATAACACACACAGCCAAACACGTCGGTCTTGCTAAGTCTTTCCACCTCATGTAAGGAATGGTGAACACAGGTCATCGACAGCCCTGTCAGAAACCTACAAAGTATTATGTCACAATTCACCTCTATTTTTCACCCTCCCTATGAGCTATCTTCCTCCATATTACCATCCGGAGCTACTAACCAGCTATATGGGTCCCTGAGTAGAGATGAAACATGAACAAGATTAGAGGGTTGAAGCTTATTTTTATAATTCTAGTGCATTTCCCTTTGTTTGTGTTCATTTGATAGGTCTACCTTAGGTCTTCCCCTTTAAAACCACAAAGTCCATGATAGTTCTTAAAACTTGGCTGTAATTATTAAATCACTAGTTGGGAATGTTTCAGTCGCGAAGACCGGTAAGGTGCTTTAAAAGTTCCATCTAGCCTTGCAATAGAACCCCACAATTTTAGACTTAAGTATATGCCCCAAAAATACCCAATTAAGTTCTAGAGCCCCAAAAGGAAATTCACATTTGTTTGCTTTTGTCATATCCATTCATCTCTGTTGAATAATACATTTTTGGTGCCGATTAGATAGCTGACACATGGAAATGTTGAAGATGAAACATACTTTAGTCCTGATTAAAGATACTCACACACTTATAGTCATCCTATCTAAATCCTTTTCAAAACAAATGAAGATAAAGAGTTCTTACTTTGCCTGAGATATAATTCTATACAATGGTTTTGTAACATTGTTTAATAAACTTTTCCTTTTTTCTACAATACATGTCAGTTCCTCTATTCAAACAACACAAGAGGCATCAACTAACAGCTAAATGTCGCCATCTGCTGTTTCATTGTATGAAACATATACTCACCTTACTGGCTGTGTGGAGTTATGATCAAGCCATAGGACTGACTTAAGATTTGTGTCTGTGTTTCTCACTGGTCCATCTCTATCTCAGGGTGTTCCTGGTTCTGCTGGACTTAAAGGTGATAGTGGAGACCCTGGTCCTCAGGTGAGAGGTTAAACATATACCTGTAGACTACTTAACACACTCACAGTGATACTCTACAATATACCTCACTACAGTTACCCATCCTTCTCTACAGTTACCCATCCTTCTCGACAGTTACCCATCCTTCACTACAGTTACCCATACCACACTACAGTTACCCATACCTCACTACAGTTACCCATCCTTCTCTACAGTTACCCATCCTTCTCTACAGTTACCTATACCTCACTACAGTTACCCATCCTTCTCTACAGTTACCCATCCTTCTCTACAGTTACCAATACCTCACTACAGTTACCCATCCTTCTCTACAGTTACCCATCCTTCTCTACAGTTACCCATCCTTCTCTACAGTTACCTATACCTCACTACAGTTACCCATCCTTCTCTACAGTTACCCATCCTTCTCTACAGCTACCAATACCTCACTACAGTTACCCATCCTTCTCTACAGTTACCAATACCTCACTACAGTTACCCATCCTTCTCTACAGTTACCCATCCTTCTCTACAGCTACCAATACCTCACTACAGTTACCCATCCTTCTCTACAGTTACCCATCCTTCTCTACAGTTACCCATCCTTCTCTACAGCTACCAATACCTCACTACAGTTACCCATCCTTCTCTACAGTTACCCATCCTTCTCTACAGCTACCAATACCTCACTACAGTTACCCATCTTTCTCTACAGTTACCCATCCTTCTCTACAGTTACCCATCCTTCTCTACAGCTACCAATACCTCACTACAGTTACCCATCCTTCTCTACAGTTACCCATCCTTCTCTACAGCTACCAATACCTCACTACAGTTACCCATCCTTCTCTACAGTTACCCATCCTTCTCTACAGTTACCCATCCTTCTCTACAGTTACCCATCCTTCTCTACAGCTACCAATACCTCACTACAGTTACCCATCCTTCTCTACAGTTACCCATCCTTCTCTACAGCTACCAATACCTCACTACAGTTACCCATCCTTCTCTACAGTTACCCATCCTTCTCTACAGCTACCAATACCTCACTACAGTTACCCATCCTTCTCTACAGTTACCCATCCTTCTCTACAGTTACCCATCCTTCTCTACAGCTACCAATACCTCACTACAGTTACCCATCCTTCTCTACAGTTACCCATCCTTCTCTACAGCTACCAATACCTCACTACAGTTACCCATCCTTCTCTACAGTTACCCATCCTTCTCTACAGTTACCCATCCTTCTCTACAGTTACCTATACCTCACTACAGTTACCCATCCTTCACTACAGTTACCCATCCTTCACTACAGTTACCCATCCTTCTCTACAGTTACCCATCCTTCTCTACAGTTACCAATACCTCAATACAGTTACCCATCCTTCTCTACAGTTACCCATCCTTCTCTACAGTTACCTATACCTCACTACAGTTACCCATCCTTCACTACAGTTACCCATTCTTCACTACAGTTACCCATCCTTCACTACAGTTACCAATACCACACTACAGTTACCCATCCTTCTCTACAGTTACCCATCCTTCTCTACAGCTACCAATACCTCACTACAGTTACCCATCCTTCTCTACAGTTACCCATCCTTCTCTACAGTTACCAATACCACACTACAGTTACCCATCCTTCACGACAGTTACCCATCCTTCACTACAGTTATCCATACCTCAATACAGTTACCCATACCTCACTACAGTTACCCATCCTTCACTACAGTTACCCATCCTTCTCTACAGTTACCTATACCTCACTACAGTTACCCATCCTTCACTACAGTTACCTATACCTCACTACAGTTACCAATACCTCAATATAGTTACCAGTACCTCACTACAGCTACCAGTACCTCTCTACAGTTACCCATACCGCACTACAGTTACCCATCCTTCATGACAGTTACCCATCCTTCACTACAGTTATCCATACCTCAATACAGTTATCCATACCTCAATACAGTTACCCATACCTCACTACAGTTACCAATACCTCACTACACTTACCAGTACCTCTCTACATTTACCAGTACCTCTCTACAGTTACCCATACCTCCCTACAGTTACCAATACCTCACTACAGTTACCCATGCCTCACTACAGTTACCCATGCCTCACTACACTTACCCATGCCTCACTACAGTTACCCATGCCTCACTACAGTTACCAATACCTCACTACAGTTACCCATGCCTCACTACAGTTACCAATACCTCACTACAGTTACCAATACCTCACTACAGTTACCCATGCCTCACTACAGTTACCAATACCTCACTACAGTTACCCATACTTCACTACAGTTACCCATGCCTCACTACAGTTACCAATACCTCACTACAGTTACCCATACTTCACTACAGTTACCCATGCCTCACTACAGTTACCAATACCTCAATACAGTTACCCATACTTCACTACAGTTACCAATACCTCACTACAGTTACCCATACTTCACTACAGTTACCCATACCTCACTACAGTTACCAATACCTCACTACAGTTACCCATACCTCACTACAGTTACCCATCCTTCTCTACAGTTACCAATACCACACTACAGTTACCCATCCTTCTCTACAGTTACCCATCCTTCTCTACAGCTACCAATACCTCACTACAGTTACCCATCCTTCTCTACAGTTACCCATCCTTCTCTACAGTTACCAATACCACACTACAGTTACCCATCCTTCACGACAGTTACCCATCCTTCACTACAGTTATCCATACCTCAATACAGTTACCCATACCTCACTACAGTTACCAATACCTCACTACAGTTACTAATACCTCACTACAGTTACCCATGCCTCACTACAGTTACCAATACCTCACTACAGTTACCAGTACCTCTCTACATTTACCAGTACCTCTCTACAGTTACCCATACCTCCCTACAGTTACCAATACCTCACTACAGTTACCCATACCTCCCTACAGTTACCAATACCTCACTACAGTTACCCATGCCTCACTACAGTTACCCATGCCTCACTACAGTTACCAATACCTCACTACAGTTACCCATGCCTCACTACAGTTACCAATACCTCACTACAGTTACCCATGCCTCACTACAGTTACCCATGCCTCACTACAGTTACCAATACCTCACTACAGTTACCCATGCCTCACTACGGTTACCAATACCTCACTACAGTTACCCATACCTCACTACAGTTACCCATCCTTCTCTACAGTTACCAATACCACACTACAGTTACCCATCCTTCTCTACAGTTACCCATCCTTCTCTACAGCTACCAATACCTCACTACAGTTACCCATCCTTCTCTACAGTTACCCATCCTTCTCTACAGTTACCAATACCACACTACAGTTACCCATCCTTCACGACAGTTACCCATCCTTCACTACAGTTATCCATACCTCAATACAGTTACCCATGCCTCACTACAGTTACCAATACCTCACTACAGTTACCCATGCCTCACTACAGTTACCAATACCTCACTACAGTTACCAATACCTCACTACAGTTACCCATGCCTCACTACAGTTACCAATACCTCACTACAGTTACCCATACTTCACTACAGTTACCCATGCCTCACTACAGTTACCAATACCTCAATACAGTTACCCATACTTCACTACAGTTACCAATACCTCACTACAGTTACCCATACTTCACTACAGTTACCCATACCTCACTACAGTTACCAATACCTCACTACAGTTACCCATACCTCACTACAGTTACCCATACCTCACTACAGTTACCATTACCTCACTGTAGTTACCAATACCTCAATATCTCACCTACAGTTACCTATTCCTACACCTTTCACTACCTATACAGTTCATTTTCCTCAGCTGACTAGAAACGGACTATCATCACTTGTCATTCACAGGGCCCCAGGGGAGTCCAAGGGTCTGCAGGACAAATAGGCAAATCTGGCAAGAGGGTAAGTGAACTGAGTGACCCTCATCCGCCACTTGTGTGTGTGTGTGTGTGTGTGTGTGTGTGTGTGTGTGTGTGTGTGCCGTGTGAGATCTGAGTTTTAGGTTTATCCTAATGAATCAAAAACAGATGCCTGATATGTGCTAAAATCCAGTTAAAATGACCAAAAAAGACAACCTGGCAGTGGATGACATAATTGTCTGTAGCTGTATTTCCAGGTAGATGTCATGCCCTGATTGATCTTGATGTTTCCATGTTTAGCCTATCTCTCTCTCTCTCTCTCTCTCTCTCTCTCCCTCTCTCTTGTAGGGTCGTGGCGGCGCCGATGGCGCCCGAGGAATGCCCGGAGAGTCAGGCTCTAAGGTACACGAGGACCTCTGTCTACTAGTCACTTTTCTCTAGTCACTTTCTCTAGTGTGACTGTTCTGTTTTGATCACAATACTGTGTTGTAAACTTATGCAGGATGATGTCTGTATCATCTTGGGACTCGGTGGTCATTGTCACATTGTTTCTCCACAGGGTGACAGAGGCTTTGATGGCCTGCCCGGTCTGCCTGGTGAGAAGGGACACAGGGTGAGTATAGTAACGTCACCACAAAGTCACAAGCTCCTGCATGTTCACCTCTTCCTAAATGGGAATACAGATGTAGGATCTTGATTTGATCACCCTGGTACAGGAGAACTTTCCTGCAATGCAGGACAACTAAAACTGCATTTGAGGTTTAAAAAGGCTTTTGAAGTTTGACATTTTCCTTAGGAAAAATGTATTACCTCCTACAAAAATATCCATTAATTATAATCCAAATAATAATTAAAATGTCTTGTTGCTGCAGGATTATTTTCCTGCTGTAGCAAACTGGCTCAAATGAAGATCCTACATCTGTACATTAGGTAGTTGAGAGCCTGCATACTATCTCAGGGAAATGACCCATGAAGCAGACACAAAATGATCATGATCTCCCTATTCTCTCCCTCTACAAAACATGACTTCCACTTCCTATACTGGTTCACTTAGATTGAGGGTCTGATTTAAAGTCACCTTCACTCTTCAACCCGTCGACCCGCTTGAACAAATAGTGAAAGAGAGAGTATATGGGTCGTAGTATGGCCAGCAATACAGTATGTTCCAAAAACACTGGTCTTTTCCATCTAATATTATCACTCATTCCAGAGGACCTGAGGTAAATTACAGTGAGATTTAGCACAGCAGGTAATCAAGGGGATACATACTGGATGAATATCATTGAACAATAGACTAGTGTTGGTCTGAGAAACAAATGGCCTTGGACGTTTATAGGCTTACGGGTAAAAACACTGTTGCCCTATTTGATAAAACCAAATTGGCTTAAAACAAAATGCCAACGCTATTAGGCTCTGAACAGGGGATTTTAGAAATACCAAGGGTTTTGGAAGTTATAAAATGTCTGACATTTTTGGCGACATCAGCTTGTGGGTGTTACTACTGAATAATCTGTCTTGAGTTTTTATGTGTGCAATATTATTCAATCAGCTAAGTCCTTCATTCAGAAAATGAAATGCTGAATTATATATATTATTGTGTTATTGTAGAGCTAATCTGAATGGCTTTGAAGTGGTCATTTAAAATGAACTAAATAAAGTTAGCATTATTTAGACTTACAGTTGGACCAATAGCTTGGACACATTGATCCTCTTATATCGATCTCTTCCAAAGAGTTACTCACCAGACACATAGCCAGGCAGCATGTTGAAGATCTTGGTCATGCTACGATGATACACATGCATATACAGAACTCCCAGTGCCAGTCCTGTTCTGTACGGTCTGCTTGGAGGGCCCTTAGAAGAGGCAAGCCACACAAGTGGTCCCGTGTGGCTCAGTTGGTAGAGCATGGTGTTTGCAACGCCAGGGCTGTGGGTTTGTTTCCCATGGGGGACCAGTATGGAGAAAAAAATGTATGAAATGTATGCATTCACTACTGTAAGTCGCTCTGGATAAGAGCGTCTGCTAAATGACTAAAATGTAAATGTAAGTCCCCCACCAGGCAAAATAGGAGCTTGGGCTGCAGAGAGGTAGAGAAACAGAGAGAAGGGACTGAGACAGATATTAGGAGGCCTCAGATATTTCCAGCCGGGGCGTGCAGATCCTAATCCTGGCCTTGGTAACATCAAGGTAACAACAGAGTCAGTCAGCCAGCCAGTTTGACGTAAATAGAGGTTGTGAGCGGCTTCAAGTCTACAGCTGGCCTGGCCCAATCCTCTTTTATAATAATAACACACATCTCTCTCTCTCTCTCCCCCTCTATATCCCCCTCTCCCATAGGGGGAGACAGGACCACTGGGACCTCCTGGAGCCCCTGGAGAGGATGGACAGAGAGTGAGTATCCTCTCCCCCTTCATCATTATCCCACTCCCCTTCTTCATTTACATCCCTCCTTCCTTACTGTGTAAACTAACTGTTTTTTCTCTCTGTGCAGGGCGAGGATGGAGAGATCGGGCCAAGGGGATTGGCTGGAGAGAGCGTAAGAGAGTGTCCACTGAATTGCTATTAGGTTTGATAAATAGGGCCCGACAGTGTAACAAAGATATTGGAGTAATATAAGTATTCAACCACCCTGTTATGACCTACTATCTCCTCTGGTTGACAGCACGACTACTTCTGCATCAGTTATTTCATGTATGATTCATATTAGTCCATTGGGGGCAGGGTTTCTTAATTGGGCATTTGTTCTACAGATGACTTAAACATTGTTTTCTGAGACCCAGAGACAGTAGAGAAAGCGAGACATCCCACTCCCTCATTTTTTCTGATTGGGTGAGGGGGGGGGGGGGGGGGGGGCACTCTGGTCTACTTATTGGGTGCCCCAGACTGAGACATCTCAAATGCAAATGTTATCTGGTCTAGGCGGGGTGGAACTAGTGAGGCAAGTGGAGAAGGGACAATAGGTAGACCATAGGCAGTGGTTCTCTATCTCACTTGATCATTCCAGATACAGTATTATGAAGGAACCGTGAGTTCACGAGGGAAAGCATGCTCACGTGAAAGAGGGAATGCCCCCAGACAGGAACATTGAATATTTTTTACAATGGTAAACGGCTTGCGTGGACTATTTTCATTTATCCACCATCTTTGTGTGATCCTGAAACTCTTCTTTTTTTTCTCTCTCTCTCTCTCTCTCTCTCTCTCTCTCTCTCTCTCTCTCTCTCTCTCTCTCTCTCTCTCTCTCTCTCTCTCTCTCTCTGTCTCTAGGGTCCTAGAGGTCTGCTTGGGCCCCGCGGTCCACCCGGTCCCACTGGACAGCCTGTAAGTAGTACTTAACACATACTTTCCTATGATAGAGTTATCACTGTGGTATCTCCTGTATGTTACAACATTGAATAAGAAGTTCCTACTCATCTGAATATTTGTGTTCCCACAGGGTGTAGCTGGAGTGGACGGGCCACACGGTCCCAAAGGAAACATGGTATGAACACTCATAACGTTATCTCACACAGATGCTAAACTAAAACACCCACTCTGATGGAACCAGAACTGGTTTATATAGTGTTTGTATAAGCCTGACCAATACATTATTTGTCACCAGAGAGGAGTGTAGTCTACTACAGTGTGTCAGTGTTTAGGATAGGTTGTTTGGGCTAGGTTCTAACGCTATTTTAAACTTCACAGCTGTAGAGGTCAATGGTCAAACTGTGTGTTTGTGAGCAATGACCTCTCTATGTGTTTCAAAATGACTGCCCGCTGGGGCCTCTCCCTGTAGCACATCGGAGTTGGCTGATATTGCCCCTAAGCACTGATCTAGGTCAGTTTTGCAAGCTAACCTTCTAATGGTTAATGATAGGATTTGGGAAAGGTAATCTGGTCCCAAATCAGTGCTTAGGACGAACTTCAACAACAGCAATCCTACAGTTCAGAGTAGCAACAGACTGCACGATACAGTTGTTTGTTTGGTCCAGAAATATCAGTTCTTTCCAAGGTCAACTAATTCTCTACTATTTAAACCAGATGCACTTTGTGGCTTCGGCTGATGTATACTGGGCTTTATAAATCATTTTGATTGATTGATTGATTGATTTTTCTTCAGTCCCAAACGTATTGAGAGTAGACCCTCAAACATCTCCTCAAACGTGTCCATCTTCTTAGTAAAATATACAAATATACTTCAAATCAAATTGTTTTTTGTCACACGCGCCGAATACAACAGGTGTAGACCTTAAGTGTTAAATAAAAGCAAGTAGAAGCAAGAAATAAAAATAAAAGTAACAAATAATTAAAGAGCAGCAGTAAAATAACAGTAGCGAGGCTCTATACAGGGTGTACAGATACAGAGTCAATATGCAGGTAAAATAACAGTAGCGAGGCTCTATACAGGCTGTACAGATACAGAGTCAATATGCAGGTAAAATAACAGTAGCGAGGCTCTATACAGGGTGTACAGATACAGAGTCAATATGCAGGTAAAATAACAGTAGCGAGGCTCTATACAGGCTGTACAGATACAGAGTCAATATGCAGGTAAAATAACAGTAGCGAGGCTCTATACAGGCTGTACAGATACAGAGTCAATATGCAGGGGCACCGGTTACTTCACATAATGACTGCTGTGTCCTGCTCTGCTCTTAGCTCATTGTCATGTGAGATTGAGCGTATCTGTCTTTGTTTAGGGACCTCAAGGAGAGCCAGGACCTCCGGGTCAGCAGGGGATCCCAGGGACACAAGTGAGTATCCCAGACATTACAGACATTACAGACATGATAGTATCCCAGACATTACAGACATGATAATATCCCAGACATTACAGACATGACAGACATGATAATATCCCAGACATTACAGACATTACAGACATGATAGTATCCCAGACATTACAGACATTACAGACATGATAGTATCCCAGACATTACAGACATTACAGACATGATAGTATCCCAGACATTACAGACATGATAATATCCCAGACATTACAGACATTACAGACATTACAGACATGATAATATCCCAGACATTACAGACATGATAGTATCCCAGACATTACAGACATTACAGACATTACAGACATGATAGTATCCCAGACATTACAGACATTACAGACATGATAGTATCCCAGACATTACAGACATGATAATATCCCAGACATTACAGACATTACAGACATTACAGACATGATAATATCCCAGACACTACAGACATGATAGTATCCCAGACATTACAGACATGATAGTATCCCAGATATTACAGACATTACAGACATGATAATATCCCAGACATTACAGACATTACAGACATGATAGTATCCCAGACATTACAGACATTACAGACATGATAATATCCCAGACATTACAGACATGATAATATCCCAGATATTACAGACATTACAGACATGATAGTATCCCAGACATTACAGACATTACAGACATGATAGTATCCCAGACATTACAGACATTACAGACATGATAATATCCCAGACATTACAGACATGATAGTATCCCAGACATTACAGACATTACAGACATGATAATATCCCAGACATTACAGACATTACAGACAAGATAGTATCCCAGATATTACAGACATTACAGACATGATAGTATCCCAGACATTACAGACTTGATAGTATCCCAGACATTACAGACATTACAGAAATTACAGACATGATAATATCCCAGACATTACAGACATGATAGTATCCCAGACATTACAGACATTACAGACATTACAGACATGATAGTATCCCAGACATTACAGACATTACAGACATGATACTATCCCAGATATTACAGACATTACATAATTTACAGACATGATAGTATCCCAGACATTACAGACATTACAGACAATACAGACATGATAATATCCCAGACATTACAGACATTACAGACATGATAGTATCCCAGACATTACAGACATTACAGACATTACAGACATTACAGACATTACAGACATGATAGTATCCCAGATATTACAGACATTACAGACATGATAATATCCCAGACATTACAGACATTACAGACACAATAATATCCCAGACACTACAGACATGATAGTATCCCAGACATTACAGACATGATAGTATCCCAGATATTACAGACATTACAGACATGATAATATCCCAGACATTACAGACATTACAGACATGATAGTATCCCAGACATTACAGACATTACAGACATGATAGTATCCCAGACATTACAGACATTACAGACATGATAGTTTCCCAGACATTACAGATATTACAGACATGATAATATCCCAGACATTACAGACATGATAGTATCCCAGACATTACAGACATTACAGACATGATAGTATCCCAGACATTACAGACATTACAGACATGATAGTATCCCAGACATTACAGACATGATAATATCCCAGACATTACAGACATTACAGACATTACAGACATGATAATATCCCAGACATTACAGACATGATAGTATCCCAGACATTACAGACATTACAGACATTACAGACATGATAGTATCCCAGACATTACAGACATTACAGACATGATAGTATCCCAGACATTACAGACATGATAATATCCCAGACATTACAGACATTACAGACATTACAGACATGATAATATCCCAGACACTACAGACATGATAGTATCCCAGACATTACAGACATGATAGTATCCCAGATATTACAGACATTACAGACATGATAATATCCCAGACATTACAGACATTACAGACATGATAGTATCCCAGACATTACAGACATGATAATATCCCAGACATTACAGACATGATAATATCCCAGATATTACAGACATTACAGACATGATAGTATCCCAGACATTACAGACATTACAGACATGATAGTATCCCAGACATTACAGACATTACAGACATGATAATATCCCAGACATTACAGACATGATAGTATCCCAGACATTACAGACATTACAGACATGATAATATCCCAGACATTACAGACATGATAGTATCCCAGATATTACAGACATTACAGACATGATAATATCCCAGACATTACAGACTTTACAGACAAGATAGTATCCCAGATATTACAGACATTACAGACATGATAGTATCCCAGACATTACAGACTTGATAGTATCCCAGACATTACAGACATTACAGAAATTACAGACATGATAATATCCCAGACATTACAGACATGATAGTATCCCAGACATTACAGACATTACAGACATTACAGACATGATAGTATCCCAGACATTACAGACATTACAGACATGATACTATCCCAGATATTACAGACATTACATAATTTACAGACATGATAGTATCCCAGACATTACAGACATTACAGACAATACAGACATGATAATATCCCAGACATTACAGACATTACAGACATGATAGTATCCCAGACATTACAGACATTACAGACATTACAGACATTGCAGACATTACAGACATGATAGTATCCCAGATATTACAGACATTACAGACATGATAATATCCCAGACATTACAGACATTACAGACACAATAATATCCCAGACACTACAGACATGATAGTATCCCAGACATTACAGACATGATAGTATCCCAGATATTACAGACATTACAGACATGATAATATCCCAGACATTACAGACATTACAGACATGATAATATCCCAGACATTACAGATATTACAGACATGATAGTATCCCAGACATTACAGACATTACAGACATGATAGTATCCCAGACATTACAGACATTACAGACATGATAGTTTCCCAGACATTACAGATATTACAGACATGATAATATCCCAGACATTACAGACATGATAGTATCCCAGACATTACAGACATTACAGACATGATAGTATCCCAGACAATACAGACATGATAGTATCCCAGACATTACAGACATTACAGACATTACAGACATGATAATATCCCAGACATTACAGACATGATAGTATCCCAGACATTACAGACATTACAGACATTACAGACATGATAGTATCCCAGACATTACAGACATTACAGACATTATAATATCCCAGACATTACAGACATTACAGACATGATAGTATCCCAGACATTACAGACATTACAGACATGATAATATCCCAGACATTACAGACATTACAGACATGATAGTATCCCAGACATTACAGACATTACAGACATGATAGTATCCCAGACATTACAGACATGATAGTATCCCAGACATTACAGACATTACAGACATGATAATATCCCAGACATTACAGACATTACAGACATGATAGTATCCCAGACATTACAGACATTACAGACATTATAATATCCCAGACATTACAGACATTACAGACATGATAGTATCCCAGACATTACAGACATTACAGACATGATAATATCCCAGACATTACAGACATTACAGACATGATAGTATCCCAGACGTTACAGACATTACAGACATTACAGACAATAGTGTCTCAGACATTACAGACAATAGTGTCACTGACATGACAGACAATATCACGGTCTTCACAGACCAAATATATACATATAAATGTACATTTACAAAAACAGGTTGATGTTGCTATTGACTCTCAGTACCCACATTAGTCATTCGTTTTTATTTGTGTGTAATGTCTAAAAAAAGATGTTTTGTTAGATAATGTTTTCACTGTAATGAGGTATTATTTCAGGAGCTTATGGAAATATACTGCTCTATGATGATTATTTACATCACATTTTGGGATTAGTTGAATTCTGCCTCTATCCTCTTCTGCTTCCCCCCTCCCCTCCTCCCTTCCTCTACCCATCCCCACTTCCTCCCCCCTCTCTCTCCCTGGAGGTAAAGAGAGCACACACAGAGAGATTTTCTTGGGATATTTTCCTGGGTTTTCTGGGGGGGTTGAGGGAAGCGGTGAAAGCATCTCATTCATGTCTGTGGAATGCCTGCCGAGAGAGACACACCTGTAGGAGCAAGCTCCCCGAGCTGCAGCACAGCCTCAGATTACACTCTGTGCCACGCACAAACACACACACACACACACACACACACACACACACACACACACACACACACACACACACACACACAAACACACACACACAAACACACTCACGTGGGCACAAATACACACACACACACGCTCAAGAATGAATACAGTCCCACCATTCTTACCCTTGCATGTCAGTTAGCAACTTCTTCTGAGTCCCCAATACCCCTCCATGACCCCAGCTAGCCTGTGTGTGTGTGTGTGTGTGTGTGTGTGTGTGTGTGTGTGTGTGTGTGTGTGTGTGTGTGTGTGTGTGTGTGTGTGTGTGTGTGTGTGTTGCTGCTATGGCAACAAACTCTGAAACTGTCGGTCTGTTTCTGTCCTGCAGGGTCTTCCTGGTCCTCAAGGTCCCATCGGACCGCCTGGTGAAAAAGTAAGTTGAAGCGCTGCTCTTCACTCCTCTGTCAACAGAATTGACCTGAAAGGGCCGTGTTTGTGAGTGGCCCAAAAGACAACGTGTAAAAGTGTGTGATCTGTTGGATGTAAATGTAGTGGGCTTATTTACCATAGTACTGCACTGAAGGCTTTTCAATGCACTGAATGTTAGCCCCCTTTACACTAGTGTCTACACAAAACGTTAAAGATTGGAATTAATAGCTGATCTGTAACAGATCCAAATTATTTTCAGATGTATGTTGTGCTTCTCAGAGGTGAACTGACTATGTCCTGGAGGTCGTTAAAGGGTTGTTTTGACCTTTGACCCATGCTGTGTTTTTCTCTCCTTCTGTCTCTGTTTACAGGGACCTCAGGGCAGGTCGGGGTTGGCTGGTTTACCCGGGTCAGATGGACCTCCTGTACGTGCTATTCTGTCATTCTGTTTACACCTCTCGCTCAGTCTCACACTACTTCCCCACTCATCCATTGCCCTCAGACAAGCCACAAGTACCTGTGACAGTCAACACACTGTTGAGAAGCAGTATAACTAGTCGAGATCTATATTGTGATGTTGGAATGAAATGTTGACTGCCATCGTTTGCTTTAACATAACAGCCCACAGGTACCACTACATATATACAGTAGAGGAAGATAGACATTCCACACACTGTAGTATATGCAGTAGGATTAGCTTACCCCAGGGCCTTTGTACATTTACATTGACATTTGAGTTATTTAGCAGATGCTCTTATCCAGAGCGACTTACACTTAGTCATTAAAGGGAGATTTATGATGACCGTGATAATTAGTTTGCTAACAAACTAGATTGGTTGAACGATCTCATGTGCTGTAACACAAAAGGAGGAAGTAAAGCACAGCTTGTAAAATGTAGCGTGCCCCAATCTCTCCCTTGCACTACAAATACCATCCATTAAGCAACAACATTGACCAATTATCCTGTCTGTTACTCTCTCCCAACTCCATGTGATATGATATATTTTATTGACTTGAACAATAGAGAGGGCTGCTGCTTCCACATAAATACTTAAAAACATAGAATAAATGGAGAATAACACCACGTTATACACTTGGCACCCCCTCACACAAAAAAAGTTCATGTTATTATCAGGCAAGTCAGAATGCATTTTTTTACAACCTGTCCTAGTATTTCCCTCCCTCAGTGGTCTGTTAGCCTGGCTCTAGCTGATCTGCTACAGTGTGTATCAGGGAGAGGCTGGGAAGCTGAGAGGGAGGTAACCTAAAGCCGACTGATTTACAGCCTTCTGCACTCCGACGTGTTTAATTAGTGCCAGGTGTGCAAGTAAAAGGTCTGACTGGTGTAAAGTAAACAGTCAGACAGTCAGACAGTAAGACTGATCCTAGACCTAAGACTGTTAAAGCTTCCGTCACTCACCAGTTTACACAACCACCACCGCCACGACCAGGCAGGCAGGCCGCTGTCATACACTAACACTGAGGCCTTCTAGAACTTTCTGATGCACTGAGCTATTCCATAGAATCAAACTAGAACTTTTTGATGTATGTGTTGCATAAAAATCAAACTTTGGTGTTCATTGCTTGAGCTACCAACTTAGAGGGCGCATCCATACAAGATTGAAGTACTGTATCTAAGTCATTTGTGTTCGTTCTTCTCTTACAGGGTCATCCTGGTAAAGAAGGCCCACCTGGTGAGAAGGGAGCTTTAGTAAGTATAATTAACATTTACATTTTAGTAGCATATGGTTGATTGACTGATTGATCGGCCGATTGATTGATATGTTCTTTTTTTGAATATGAAACAAAAAGAGAGTATTTGAAACGATTTATGCCATGTCTCGTGTTGAGAGACTAATGGAGAAATTGTTCTCTCTTACTTTGTCCTCCTCCAGGGCCAGTCAGGTCCCCAGGGTCCTATTGGTTATCCTGGTCCTCGTGGTGTCAAGGTACGGTGGTGGAGCTCACCAAGGTGGCGTTCATGGTGGTACAGTTTGTGTTGGGTTGATAACTGTGGTCTGTTTCCTGTCTGTCTACTAGGGTGCTGACGGTGTTCGTGGACTGAAGGGTGGAAAGGGAGAGAAGGTAAAGCATCGTCCCCCATTTCGATTCTTCATATCTCTGCCATTGTGTGTAATAAATGTTTTATTTTACCTTTATTTAACTAGGCAAGTCAGTGAAGAACAAATTCTTATTTTCAATGACAGCCTAGGAACAGTGGGTTAACTGCCTTGTTCAGGGGCAGAACAACAGATTTGTACCTTGTCAGCTCGGGGATTCGATCTTGCAACTTTTCGGTTACTGGCCCAACGCTCTAACCACCGGGCTACCTGCCACCCCAAAGAAGTTTATGTTGTGATTACTAGGACTTTCCATCCGTCCAATGAGTTAAACTCAAAGTTCTGTCACAATGTTTAGTCACAAAGTCCTTATGCGGTCCAAAATGTCCACACTGCCCCAATTTATATTATACTAATTCAAGACCAAGAGCATGACACAGATCTAATATTAATGTTGTTTTTACATCAGTAACACCATGGATGTCAGTGTTATTACTGAATCATTTATGTTTAAGTTTTATGTTAATTTATGTTAAAGTTAGGTTTTAATGTAATCCGAAAACCTTGAGGAAGGAAGGTATTGTTTGTTCTGAATAGAAAATGAATGCCCCCATTCAAGAGGTGAGGGCTTGTCGTGAAACTACCCTGAAACTACACACACACACAGGCGCACGCGCACACACACACACACACACACACACACACACACACACACACACACACACTCACAGGCGCGCGCACACACGCACACACACACACGCATACACACACACACACACAGACACACACACACACACACACACACACACACACACACACACTGCATTATGTATTAGGATGAGAAAAGACACAGACAAGTGACAGACTGCACACAGGGTCTCAGGGAGCTACAGAGAATAATAGACAGTGAGAGACAAAGAACACAGAGTGAAAGATGAGAGAGACTGAGAAAGGTTTTCTTATTCTCTTGTTAACTATTTCATGACTGCCATGAATTGATACAATAAGAATTTGATCTAAGGCGAAACTTTTACAGTGTGTGCAGGGAGTTAACAAGTGTACATTGTACAGCAGCTAAATATTGTCTGACGTAGCCTACACTATACTTCAACAACATGTATTTTACAGCATCATATATTCTCCACTTAAATATTTGAGTGATAGATATTTCTACTGTGTTTTTGTAATGCATTAGCTCCCAATAGGACCATTCTAATAAAAGAGAAGTGTTTCTAGTGCTCCAGTTACCCTGACCCTGTAGTATGCTTACTTACTATATAGTGTTCTTCTTATTTCTTATTTTTATATCTCGTGTGTTTTTGTTCTACCTTGTTATTTTGTGTATTACATTATTATCGATGACTACATTGTTGGGGTTAGAGCTATGCTTGTGCATTTGACATTAACATTTGAATCTGAAACTCGAAACAATGCATATGCAATAAGATTCTCCTCCTTGGCCACCAGATGGCAGTAGTCTGCGCCACATACAGAGCGGCTGCACATGTGAAGCAGAAGAGGTTCTCTATTTATAGCTTATGGAAAGATATAGGTTGACTATTTTCAATCAAAACAACAAGTATTTAACAACAAGTATAAATAAGTGTCCACAGATACTGTACCATTGAAATAATTTGAATTGAATAATGCTGGTACAGCTCAGGGCATACTGAATCCCACTGATATCTTACACACGGTGAAAAACAACAGCAACATTCAGTTTCCTACAAATCAACTTAACCCAAGTAACCCTGTTCATATTTTTCTCTCTTATTTTAGGGTGAGGACGGTTTCCCTGGGTTCAAGGGGGACATGGGTCTCAAAGGTGACAGGGTGAGTTGACGACTCATATGTGTAGATACTGATTCACCCATAATTGTATGTGTATGTGTATGGTACACTATACACCATAGACCACAGTGATGGTACAATACCTTACTTGGTGTGTGTTGGGTTTGTTCAGGGTGAGCTCGGTGTGCTTGGGCCCCGCGGTGAGGACGGACCCGAGGGCCCCAAGGGCCGAGCAGGGCCCAACGGAGAGTCTGGCCCCATGGGTGCTGCTGGAGAGAAGGTAACATCTTCACTCACACCTTCTCTTTTTCTTGTAAGGTTAAGCTGTTGATAGTAGCATATCCCCGAAGCCTGTGGAAATACTTACATTCATTTTGAGCTAGTACAACTGTTTACCAATCCATTGTGCTTGTTCAAATACTAGTTTATGTTGTCTCAGCAAGACATTTCTGTTGTCTTCAGGGAAAACTGGGTGTTCCAGGATTACCTGGCTACCCAGGACGACAAGGTCCAAAGGTACGTAAACAATCACCATGGTGATGCCTGTGAGGACTTCTCTGTGTGGGGACAACTTAAGTGAACAACATCCACCAATATCCAGCACATGACCCACCACACAGTTAGGAAGGAGGAACCTGATGTTAAACAGACATGGTTGTTCACTAAACAACATCCAGGGACATTTTACCAGATTTGGCTCATTGACAGATCTGTCTTTCAATAGGTAATAATGATCCAAGATGGAGGTACTGTAGATACTGCTTTCACACAGGATTCATATTAGAAACAGATACTAAGAAGCCATGTTGTGTCCTCAGAGACCTAGATGATGGGCAATGTCCCTCTTGTAACCCTGAGACTCAAACACAGGTAGATAGATTTGGCCGCCAGCATCATAACATATCAGCTAACAGGGAATAAATGTCCTTCTTCTTATTCCTTACCCATCACATCCAGCAATCTGCTGTTCAATAATCCACTGGTAATATGGATTAAAAGATTACAAACATTATGCTGGAAGATTATGTGGCATTCCGTGAGATGGTATCTAATAGACTGTAGGGCTAATTTATGCCTGAGATCTGCCAAAAGTAGTATTTTTATAAAGTGAACTGTTGAAGCGATGCCATGGGCGTCTGAAAGCACGGCCACTGGATTTAGAGATATGGCAGTTATATAGTGAGAGGTTGGTAGTCCATCAAACTCAGAATGTTTGGCCCCATCTATTTCCATTGCATTATGTTGAGCTTCAGATCGCATCATGACTTTGTGAAATGGGGCCTAGAAAACAGTATAGCTACAGTTTTGAAATGGAAGAAGAAGCCATTGTGTTGATGTCATGTTTGAATACTTTTACGAATACCAGGACTGAAGTACAAGGGTAAGATGATTTTGAATCCCACATACACAACAAAACACCACGATTAGAAACCAGACTGTCTCATATTAAGTGATTGTCAGTTTTTTTTAACTTGTTTCTACCGCTAGTCAATGGTTTTCTTTTGTTTTTGTTTGGTGTCTGTTCCATGTTCCCCCTCCTCTGATCTGTTAAATTAGATGTTTTCACAAAGGATCTGTACAAAGTCATCACGATTTTTGAAGTCTTCGCAGACAAAGGAAGTGTGTGTGTGTGTGTGTGTGCGTGCATGCGTGTGTCTTGTCACATTGTCGTATAATATTTCCTGTTCGCCATATGCGACGTGTTTTTAGCGTATTATTCTGATAGTGATGAGCTTGTGATTGTTCAGCTGAGGAGTATTCTCTCCTCTGTGTCGTCTGATTTCCCACGGCACGGTGCTGGGTACAGAGTCAACGCCTGGTGCAGCTCTCTGTCTCTCACATAATAATAGAGGTTGACAGTCAACAACAACAAGTGAAGCAAAACCTTCTCAAACCATGACTTATTACCATGGATATCCTGATTCCTCTCCTTCCTGCCTTGTTGGTCCGCAGGGTTCCAGCGGCTTCCCGGGCTTCCCAGGGGCCAACGGAGAGAAAGGAGCCAGGGTAAGATAAATAGTCCCGTCCCTGTTTCTGTATGGAACTCACACACACTGCATCATAACACTACACAAAGGACATTGATTCCCATTACAAAAGCATTTGTGTGATGAGTTTGCATAAAATACAACCTCCAAGAATCAATGTGGAAGAGAACAAAAAGATGCTGAAACTATTGTTTGTTCTCAGTGACTCCCGTTCCCTTCGCAGCCTTGAATAGAACGTCATGTTCACCCAGAGTTTTTTACACAGACCTGGAGAGTAACTTTGAAAACAACTTACTGAGGAAGTTTAAGATGGATTGACCTTGAGTTGGTTTCTGTTTAAATAAATGTCTTCTTCTCTGTTCTTCAAAAGGGCGTGGCGGGCAAACCCGGTCCAAGGGGGCAAAGAGGTCCAACGGTACGTTCTCCTCCATTTTACCACATAGCACTGAGAATGAATTAAAGATGTATTTAGTTAATGAATGAATACATTTGTATTTGTGTGTCTTAACTCTTGTCACATGTGTGAGACTGTACTGGACTGGACTGTATAGTCTTACCTGATCTTGGATCAGTCTGTGTTCTGAGCTGTGTGTCTGTCATCTCCGGTCTCCCAGGGTCCACGAGGGGGTCGGGGTGCTAGAGGTCCTACAGGCAAGCCAGGCCCTAAGGTAACTACCCTCTCCATCTTTTCTTATGCCATTTTTTATTTCACCTTTATTTTAGCAGGGAGTCCCGTTGAGACCGATGCCCCTTTTCCTGCAAATACCCACGTTACAAATACACACGTTACAAATACACACGCTACAAATACACACGTTACAAATACACACGTTACAAATACACACGTTACAAATACACACGTTACAAATACACACGTTACAAATACACACGTTACAAATACACACGTTACAAATACACACGTTACAAATACACACGCTACAAATACACACGTTACAAATACACACGTTACAAATACACACGTTACAAATACACACGTTACAAATACACACGTTACAAATACACACGTTACAAATACACACGTTACAAATACACACGTTACAAATACACACGCTACAAATACACACGTTACAAATACACACGTTACAAATACACACGTTACAAATACACACGTTACAAATACACACGTTACAAATACACACGCTACAAATACACACGTTACAAATACACACGTTACAAATACACACGTTACAAATACACACGTTACAAATACACACGTTACAAATACACACGCTACAAATACACACGTTACAAATACACACGTTACAAATACACACGTTACAAATACACACCACACGTTACAAATACACACGTTACAAATACACACGTTACAAATACACACGTTACAAATACACACGTTACAAATACACACCACACGTTACAAATACACACGTTACAAATACACACGTTACAAATACACACGTTACAAATACACACGTTACAAATACACACGTTACAAATACACACGTTACAAATACCACATCATAGAAATATGCAAGATTACAAAACAACACACTTAAGAAAAACAATCACATTCCTCAGCAAAGAGGTCTCAAAGACATGTCCCACTCGACAACTCGTAGAAAGACCATACACTATAGGGGTAATGACATTGGTAATCCACATGTAGCTGTGTAACTGCTAATACCTGTATGCATGCTGTGTGATCACTGTGTTGTCTGGTAGCAGTAGAACATCTGATGCTGATTTTCTGTCTGTTGTGTTTTGCAGGGCACGGCAGGCAATGATGGTCCACCTGGCCCGCCTGGCGAGAGAGTAAGTCCCATCAGCCACTGCTTCCGAGGGGTAGGGGTTATGGGCCGGGGTATGGGGCTGATCCATGGATAATGAAATGGGAAATGGCTTGGAGTAAGAAGCAGTTAAGCAGTTAACGATGACTGCCTGTCTGACGTAGTGGTGGGGTTGGAGTAAAGAGTGGGAGGCCTGACCTGGACTGGTGGTGATCACCACAGGAAGAAAGGAAGCATTTATTGATTAATGATCGCTAGGTGGTCACTGTTGGAGGCAAGGGCCAATCTGGGTACTCTTTTTTGTGGTTTTGCTATAGTTGTTCCATGTCTCTATCCCTCTTTCTATTTATCTCTCTATTTATCTACATATCTGTCCCACACCCAACCACACCAAGCCATGCCCAGCAACTCCCGACCACACCAAAGCACACCAAGCCATGCCCACTCAGCCACATCAGGCAGCTGTATCATCTCTGAGGCTAACAGAACTTATGGTTGTCTGGGCAGATTTTCTGCCCCACTACAATGGGAGTGTCTCATTGCTGAGACTCAAAAACTGTCTTCACTCTTCCATTGTCTGATTACCGCTCTGTTTATTCCAGGGACCTCAAGGACCCCAGGGCCCCGTCGGGTTCTCAGGACCAAAGGGCCCCCCTGTAAGTATCCTCTCACCAGTACCATAGTCATATTTCTGAGGTAACCCTCTCCTGCAGTCAAATGACCAAGTGGCCTCATAAGTGGAATGTTATTTCTATTTTTTATAATTTCAAAATGAATAAACATTATATATTTTTTAAACGTAGAAAATCCAGTGTTTGTAGAGTATGCCAAACAGGTTTGTTATATTTCAGTCTTCTGTGATGTATATAATGTGTAATATTGGGATGCAAACTCAACATTTAATATATTTCAACTCTGACATGGTACAGATGTCTTCTTTTTTTAAGCCTATAACCATGTGTGTGAGGTGTATACTTTTGCTTTAAAGTAGATTTGTTTAAGACTACCAAGAATCACTCTGTGTGACTCTGATTTAGCCCACTGCAGTAATTAAAGGAAAGCAATTTGGAATGCAGTAGGGTGGGCTATGTATTTGGCTGTATCACTGATTGGGTGTAGTAATCATTACTGTTATTGAAGCAGAACCCTGTTTTTCAACATCCTATAGCCAGAAGACAAGTGTTCATTTCCTCCTATTGATTAGAGTTTGATTTAACCTTTGCCGATAGTTCTGTTTCCTCTTTGCAGGCCATTACTTTGTAGGAAGGCTAGTGTCTTATTATAGTTTAAAAAGACTTCCACTCTGATATATGTCCATGTATTTGTCATTGAACAATAAAACAGATTACTTTTGGTCAATCCACCACGATTACAATGAGAATCTACCGTTAGATGTGTGCAAAGTTTCCCCCTCGTTCATGTAGTTGTCATTGATAGAGTCTACGTTCTCTGTGTCATTCCTAGGGACCACCTGGAAAGGATGGGCTGCCCGGCCACCCTGGTCAGCGAGGAGAGACGGTGAGTGTTCCTGACCGCGCCCCTCGTTAGAGCTGTCACACACCTGGGCACACCGGGCCTGCAGGCTTGGACAGACAATTCCTGCCAGGTGTGGAAACATAAGACTGCCCCTGCTCTCTCGGGGTGGGAAACACTCCGACTAGTCTCATTTTTCACACCTGGATGGATTTGTCTCCTCAAGTCTGCTTGCTTTTATAGCACCAAGAAGCCTGGGTGTTGGACAGCTCACTCTAATCTTAGACACACAGACAGGCCTTCTTCTCTGGTTTACCTGATGTATTTAGTGAGAGAGAGATTGAGAGAGTGAGAGAGAGATGAACTTGAATTGAATCTCCCTGGTCTGGTTCTCTCTTTCTCTCTCTCCCTGTCTCTCTCTCTCTCTCTCTCTCTCTCTGTCTCTCTGTCTGTCTGTCTGTCTCTCTCTCTCTCTCTCTCTCTCTCTCTCTCTCTCTCTCTCTCTCTCTCTCTCTCTTTCTCTCTCTATCTCTGTCTCTCCATCTCTGTCTCTCTCTCTCATTCTCACTCTCTCTCTCTGTATCTCTCTCTCTCTCTGTGTCTCTCTGTCTCTCTGTGTCTCTCTCTGTCTCTCTCTCTCTGTCTCCCTCTGTGTCTCTCTTTCTCTCTCTCTGTATCTGTCTCTCTTTCTCTCTCTCTGTCTCTCTCAGTCTCTCTCTTTCTCTCTGTACCTCTCTCTGTCTCTCCCTGGGCCAGAGCCTTCAGTAGGATGTCTTTATGTAATGTTGAAGAGAGAGACAGACATACTGTATCTGATGGAGCGAAACACATCCTGAGCTCAGAGACTATACTACCCCTGAGTCCCTGACACACACTCAGACACAAGGCTGTCTAAATGCAGCCAGAGGGTCTAGCCTGTCTATCTTCCCAGGTCGTTGGGGAAAATGGTAAATACCGCCAGACAGCCAGTCTATCTGATCACTCATCTGTGTTCCAGGCCTTAAATGGACTAAGTTACAGTTGAATAGACTGAATCTGTATTTTAACAAACATTAGATAATATCAGCATGGAACACAGGAAGGAATTACCCTAACACGATAAACCCAGCAGGAATAATGCATTAAGCCTCATCTCTCTGCATATCCCACCATTTTTAGTGAGTTTATTCACCAAGCTTTGCATTCATCCCTCCTCAATCTGATTATCCTCACAGGGCACTAAAAGATGCTGAAAGCTCCACGGAGCAGGGAGCATCCCCAATCGTTCAAGTTTTCTTCTCCATTTGTTCCCCTTCTAAGTGACACGTTAGCTGGGGGACTGGCACCCCCCCCCCCAGGCTCCTGTTGAAATGACATCGATAAGCATCTTCATTAAGATGTTTACACCGCTGGATTTATTACCTGGTAAACTGGCTGGGGGAGCGGCCAATAGCAGAAATTGATCATAGTAATAAAATGTTCTAGGCCCTAGGCAGTGGGCACGGATCCATCCACACAGCATAGCAGAGTCTGACGAAGCGTTCAGTGCATATAAAGATCACTTATTCAGGCCAGGTTGTAAAAAGCTGTCTGAATCTTTTCCAAACAATACCCAATCATGAATCACTCTGCCACAAGATAATGAGTCCATGAGAAGTCATCAAACATTTGACTTTTGAATGAGCTACAGCTGAAAAGGTTTTGCACAAAAAATATCCTAACAATAGCATACCACTGGCTAGACTACAGCACATTTCTATTCCCAGAACAAGTGTAGCTACTCCAATAGACATTAAAAGTGACATGACTGGCATTAGCTATCTGTGATTCTTTGTTGCATTTTTGTGTGGCGTAATCAATGTATCTCCCTTGAGTCCCTTCCTCCCTTTTATGTTTGATGTCTGTATGTTGTTTCATGTAGCTCTATGGCCATTGAATCTGCTTTTACAGTGTCCACTCAGTCAGTCTGTGATGTCTGGAGTTGGCATCATAGGCATGAATGCAACAACAGATGCATTCATGTAGAACTTGCTTCATTCGAGGGAAATCAATGAAGTTTTTCACACCGTCTTTCATCTGATCGGAATGAAAAAGATTGCTGATGGATTTCACACCTGCCTCCATTACTGTGCTTGATGTCTGACCAATTAGCATCAAGTCCACTTCAGTTATTGGGATCACAGTTTAAGCACTATCTCCTTTTTGGAGACTCAGATGAAATCCTTACTGTAACAGGGAGTTGGTGATCTCATTGGTATTGTCCTATATCTTAAGAATAATACTTTCTTAGCCGGTTTCCTAGACACAGATTTTGCCTACTTCTGGACTAATAAACATGCTCAATGGAGAATCTCTATTGAAATAGCTTTTTAGTCCAGGACTAGGTTTATTATGTGTAACTGCTTCCTGGTGTCTGTGTTTAGTCTGCTTTATTCTCTTCTGCCAGCTAACCTTGTTATTGCAGCAATGATCCCTGGGTGAAAGGTCATCACCTTTGACCTTTGACCTTGTGGTCATGTGATACTTTATCTTACCACTTGGTGGTGAGGTGGTAAGTAAGTGGAATACATCTCTATGATAAATATCTGCTACTAAATGTAGCATTTATTTACATGGCCATCTAAAGTTACATCCTAAACATGAGAACATGGAAATAAACAAATACAAAACAATAAACAAATGGAGCACAACATAAACTATATCATTGTATATTTCCATAATTCATGTGTTTTCATGTACCATGAACCAGTCGAATGCAACCATAGAGTGCCTCTACTTTAGGATCCATTACAAAGAGACATGGTATGTTCAAGACAACTGGGAACGAGCTCCGACTGGGACAAATCTTACACGGTCATCCAGCTTGACTTTACACGTCGGAAACTCAGGCATCATCCTAGAGCTCCGACTTCACCTGATGATCACTGACGTCACGATTTTTCCCAGTCGGAGCGCGTTTTTCCCTGAGTTCCCAGTTGTCTTGAACACACCATCATCATCCACTAATACTCGTCAACATAGTACATTCAGTGGTTGCCTTGTTGATTGGGATACTGACAACACTGACTCCACTATGTCCATCAACTCAAATCAGAATTTTTGGAAGGATGACATCAATAGCAAGATTGGAGGACGTGATTACATTGATTGAGATCCAGTTGGTTTGGAAGACTTTTCAATGTCATTGATATGTTGTTCGTGTCCACAGGGATTCCAAGGAAAGACAGGTCCACCCGGCCCAGGGGGAGTTGTTGGTCCTCAGGTAAGGAACTATCATGGAACTAAATGTACGAAGAACTTTTAGAGATCCTATGGTTCAAACATCCTTAGACATTAAACATCTCATCTCATCCACTACCAAATGTGATACAGTATCTTAGTAGTCTGTGACATAGTTGAATTATCCAAGGATCTGTTGTGGTAGAGTTTGTCTCATGCCTCTACCCATAAGCCCACAAAATATTTTTCTTCTTCAATTCCTAACAGGGTCCCACAGGAGAGACCGGTCCCATCGGTGAGAGAGGCCATCCTGGACCCCCAGGTCCACCCGGAGAGCAGGGTCTTCCTGGCTCTGCTGGCAAAGAGGGAGCCAAGGTAAGCGCCCCTAAAGACCCACCTCACTAGAGTAAACTCATAACTCGACAGCCCAACAGTTATTAACTCTAGTGCTCTGACCAGCACATATTTAACATGTTTTCCTGGATCCAGATTATGCCTGGTCCTGGACTAAAACATGCTCAATGAAGAATCTCCACTGAACACATTTTTTTGGTCCAGGATGTATATGGGAAAGTACTGTTTTGTCAAGCACCTGGTGAAGTCAGCAGGGGTTGTGGAGGGGTTAAATTCCCATGCATCCCAATGGGCAATACAGTGTCCACTAAGGATCTAAACAGGACTCATTTTAGGGGAGAGATGGGCTTATTCAAAACAGAGCCTTAACTCCCAGGGTACATCCCAAATGGCACACTTTTCCCTATGTACTGTGTACTACTTTTGACCAGGGCTTCAGGAAAGAGTAGTACACTAGAAAGGGAATAGGATACTATTTGGAATGTACCCCCAGACAGTCCCAAGGCCACCCAGCCAGCCCCTCTGTCTCCTTCTTTCATTTAACCTCCTCCCCCAAAGGAGACAGTTTAATCAACTCCATCGGCTAACTCCAACCCTCCTGCCACTCAGGCTCTATAGCTTCCCAGCACCACCAGGTCCGACGCATCAGTAATACTGCTGGGACACTCCAGATGGAGGGAGGGCTTAGGAGGGAGAGGGCTTGGCAGAGGAGGTCAAATCTTCTTAAACCTTAGCGAGCCACCTCTCTCTCTCTCTCTCTCTCTCTCTCTCTCTCTCTCTCTCTCTCTCTCTCTCTCTCTCTCTCTATCTCGCTCTCCCCCAGCTAGCAGATAAACCAACTTCAGCCCAACAATACAAAAACAGTCGAAAAAACGAGACCACTGCCCATCATGCTACTACCCATTTATGCTGTCTCATTGTAATGGCTCTGATTGGTCTGTCATGGGGATAGCAGAGGGGACTTATAATTGTAACCCGTGGACACAGCCCAGCAGCCTGATGCGACTGCTGCTGTTGTTGGCTGCGTTTGTTTTTGTTTATGTTTACTGTCCCTCAGCTTGTTGTCCTCTAGGGCTGCGATATTATAGCTCTCGGGTAATTGTTTTTAATCAGTTTTGCATTTGAAGGGATGCAGAATGGAGCTACCATTATTCAGGAGACCTGAGCTTTTGATGCTCATAGATTAGTTCATTATCCGAATAAGATGAAGGTGCTGGGATAACTAATGCATGAGCTCAAAATACAGACTAAAACAACGTTTGAAGTACGGTAATGACGGCATCCAGAAAAGTCCTTCTGTCATCCTGATGTCAAAGGGAAATTTCAGAATACAACGTTTAGTTTGAGTCTGACTCTTCTTTCACCAGATAACATTAGCTATAGCATGGGAGTGAAATGAACAGGGTAGAAATGAGATTAAAAAGAGGGAAATCGAGGGTAGCATATAACATGGTGCAGCTGGATGCTTCTCACTCTGTCCTCTGCTGTGTGTCTGTAGGGAGACCCCGGTCCCCAAGGAGCCTCAGGTAAAGACGGTCCCGCTGGTCTACGAGGATTCCCGGGAGAGAGAGGTCTTCCCGGCGCGTCGGTAAGAAACACCCGAGCTACAACACGCCTCCATCCGTTACAGGTTCCCTCTATATTCACTGACAGAGAATGACGGACCCACCCCCTCTCCACTCACCACCCCTGACAAATGAACCAGCGCCTATACACTAGAGGGGGACGTCACCCAGCCACCACTGCAGGGAAACTCAAAGAGACGTGTTACAAATGAACAGATATACATCCCTCTGAATAGGCCTCACACCAACCGAGCACTCAGTTTTAACCTCTGCTAAAGTAGCAGAGGAGAGATGTAGTTTACTTGAGCTCTGGGTCACTTTACAAAACCCCTGATTCAACCCAAAGACCCCGGTTACATCCCAAATGGCATACTTTTCCCTATAGGCCCTAGTTAAAACTAGTGCACTAAATTTGGAATAAGGTATCATTTAGGATGCACCCAGCTACTGGAAGCGTTTTCTTCCGCAACCACATTTGGGGGAAAGTTATTTGTTTTGTTGTATGCATTATTTACTAAATAAATTATTAAAGGGGGAGTGTTAGCAATTAGGCTGGGGGAATGAAAGGCGGTATAGGGCCATTGTTCCAGACTAAGTCAAGGTCAGTCTCAGCAGGCAAGCAGCTACCCCTGATTGTTTTCTAGTGGTGTAATTTACTCTCTCACTGCAACACCCCAAGACTCATTACTAATACCACCATGTGTGCTGCAGGGCTGTTAGGGAGCCAGTCACACATACACACACACACACACACACACTGGAGGGTACACACACATACACGCACACACAGATGTTTATTTCAGCAGTTATGTTTTACTGCGCTTTTGATGGGAAAGTGCCTGAGGGGGAAATATGGCTTAATAAATACCCACCTTTTCTCCCATTCAGATCAATGGTGACTGACTCCCCAAGGTGTCACTTCACAGTATCCTTCCAATCTCTGTCTGGGACAGGAGGAATACCATTCAATACTGACAGACTGACAGACTGACTGACTGACTGACTTATGGGGACCTCAAACACTGGCTTTCAGGCTGTGTGTTTCTTTTGACACATCTCTCTAACCATCCATCTCTCTTCCTCACCTTCCTTCCAGGGTCCAGCTGGTTTGAAGGGAGGAGAAGGACCTCAGGGTCCATCTGGCCCCGTGGTAAGTATCTCCCTGTCACCTACCATCACCTACCTGCCTGTCTGTTGTTAATGTGAAGGGGATGTGGTTCAAATTTCAGGGGGTCTTCAGATAACAGGGTTATTGGGAGGATATTCCCCCTACCACTGTCAATGATAGAACTGCAACGCAGTGTGTTAGCTTAGCTGTTCTTACCATATTGTTTTGGTTATATCAGAGGTAGATATCAGTCTAGGATCAATATTCAGCTTGACGCACAGCAGGATGCATTGCAGATCCTTGATCCTATCTAGGCTTTTCTATAACGCAGCGTTCTATAGGATCCTGCAATAATGACTCCCAACACTAGATGGCAGTTTGATTCCTTTGAACAAGAGACGACAGGATCCCACACATTTCCAATAATAACTTTGAGATTCTGGTTTTGTAATTGCTTTCTCTTGACATCTTGACATAGGTGCTTGGTTGGTTTAAGGTGACAGACTCAAAGTTGGAGTGTCTTCAAAACTTTTTAGGACTAAAATGTCAGTCTTCAGATTTCTCTCTCTAGAGCACTAGATGAGTATTGTCCAAGTGTAATTGCTATTTAAATGGCTTGACAGTGGGCTGAAAGTTTGACAGGACATGTGAGGTGTCTGAATTTGGCATTGTGAGAAAAATATGATTTGCATACTAATATGAACTTAATTCAATATAGCATATTGCTATATTGCAATGATTCCAATGCATAGCCTTCTTCTGGAAGCAAGTGTTTGTGTGACTTTGCAATCTCTTAGCTCCACACACCACACACCAGCTAGAAATTCATCATGTGAGTGGTCATGCGGGAAGTAGAATTGAGATTGTGGTTGTTTGCTGCCAGCCCGTCTGCAATCCAATCCAATCCGCTCTACTCTGCTCCCGGCCTGTGAGGTGAATGGGAGCGTGTTGCGGGTAGCCTACCGTGTCCATTCCATACTGACTCATCACGTTGTCTGACCGCACAGACATTCTCACCACATGCCATGTGTCACGATTCAGAGGAGACCTCACAGCCACTGCCAGACACACATGGGGTGTGTCCTAACACTCTACAACATCTCCCGGCCTGCCATGGACTGCCACCGCTGAGCTAGACAGCCAGTCAGATAGGATGTGTCCCAATTATCTGAAATACCTCCATCTCCGTGCTAACCTGCCACCGCCGCCACTGAGCTACACACAGCCAGTCAGACAGGATGTGTCCCAACACTCTACAACACATCCCTCACCTTCCCAACCTGCCACCGTAGTGCCACCGCTGAGCTACACAGGATGTGTCCCAACTCTCTACAGCAGTCTACAACTCTCTCCTTGTTTCCTTCCCTTCATAACCTGATTTGAGAGGACATTGAAGGTATCAACAATCTAATACATGCACAGGCTATCCATACTTCTCCCCTTTTAATAATGAACTAAGGAATGGAGACAAGAAATACAAGGTATTTAAGGGTATAGGGACACACCCCAAGTCATTTGTGTTGTTAGGAAACAACCCTATCCATTAACACTAGCTGAGCTCCAGATGACACCAGCAGCCTACCTCCCTGTAGAAACATTAGGTTTCTATGTGCCAGGCAGAGGCAGCATGTGAAGAGAAGAGCCCTGAAGACCTCTGGAGTCAGTCCCGCACTCAGTAGTCAGATCACTCCTCTGGGCTAGATTAAGACTGCCTGCAAGCCTGCTCCCTTCCTCCCTCCCTCCCTTCCTTTCTCATCTCTGATAATGTCTCCTGTCTGAGCCCTGCTGCTCTGTTCTGCTCCGAGAGGAGAGGCTAGCTAATGGTAATGGTTCCAAAACAAGAAGAGCAATGGCTGTAAGTGGCTAATAGCGACCCCCCCTCCTGAAATAACCTGGGTTATGCTGCTGTTTTTGCTTTCGAGAAGTATCTCTTGTATTTTATACTGAATGGATAATAGAGTACTTGTGAGAAAAAAATGTTATATTTTCCAAGAAGTAGAACCCATTAACGCTGGACCACAGTGTAGTTCATAGGCACATATTCCTAATGGAGAATCCTGTGATTCATTATTGCTTTGTAATGTAGATGGAAGGATTTAATTAATCATATTATGTATGATTTCACCCCCACGTGACCAATGAAGTCTGAATGAGCATCTTCCCTCGATCTCTCTCTTTAAAGTGTGTTCAACCCCTTTCTCTCGCAGGGCTCCCCTGGTGAGAGAGGTGCTGCTGGACCTGCCGGTCCTATCGGTTTATCTGGTAGAACTGGCCCTCAGGGGCCCCCAGGACCTGCTGGAGAGAAGGGAGGGCCTGGTGAGAAAGGTCCCCAAGGACCAGCTGGTCGGGATGGAGTCCAAGGTCCAGTGGGTCTGCCTGGCCCCGCCGGACCTCAGGGTCCACCCGGAGAGGACGGTGACAAGGTTAGTGCCCTACACTCCCCATCTGGTTTGGCCCAGTCCAGACCAGTCCAGACCAGACCCAGGACCTCTCCAAGGACCGCTCTCTCTCTCTCTACTTTTCCTATCGCCTCTTTCTCTCTCTCTCTCTTTCTCTCTACTTTTTCTATCGTCTCTCTCTCTCTCTCTCTCGCCCTCCCTATTTACCCTAAATCTGGGCCAAATGTTTTGAGTAAAACAGATCGCTTATCAATCTTCATCAGCGGTTTCACATGAATCATACACGGACCATCTGCACTGTAAATACATCTCTACTGTCTCTGTCTTTTTCTCTCTCTCTCTCTATCTCTGTACTCTTTTTTCTCTCTCTACTTTCTCTCTCTTTATCTGTTTCTCTACTCTCTCTCTCTCTCTCTCTCTCTCTCTCTCTCTCTGTCTCTCTCTGTCTCTGGCTGCATATCCATCATCATAACCAATCATCAAACTAAATGTAATTAGAAGAGATATAAAAGGGAAAAACTGTCTCTGTTTAATCTGCAGCTATAATTTCTTCCCAGAAGGTTACGATCCAGCCCATCTATTGAGCTGCCAAACATATGTCACAGTGGAGCTTTAAATGGACTTGTCCACTAATCTCCAACACCATCTATCACTTGTATTTAAAATCGCATGTATCCTTCCCACACACAAATTGAATCCAAATTTAGACTGATTTCTGCATCTTTGATCTAGTGATTTTGACTGCAGGTAATTAACTCATTTGCCAATGCTCTGACAGTTTGTAAGTGTTTAGATTTTCTGTACAAGGTTGGCAATTTAAAGTAGATGTTATTGTAGAAATGTCAGATACAAGTGACGTGTGTCCTCCTGTGTGATGCGTGTGTCCTATGTGTGTGTGTCCTATGTGTGTGTGTCCTGTGTGTGTGTGTCCTATGTGTGTGTATCCTGTGTGTGATGTGTGTCCTATGTGTGTGTGTCCTCCTGTGTGATGCGTGTGTCCTATGTGTGTGTGTCCTATGTGTGTGTGTCCTATGTGTGTGTATCCTGTGTGTGATGTGTGTCCTGTGTGTGTGTGTCCTATGTGTGTGTATACTGTGTGTGATGTGTGTCCTGTGTGTGTGTGTGTCCTATGTGTGTGTATACTGTGTGTGTGATGTGTGTCCTGTGTGTCCTGTGTGTGATGTGTGTCCTGTGTGTCCCAGGGAGAGGTTGGAGAGCCAGGTCAGAAGGGAAGCAAAGCAGACAAGGGTGAACAGGGTCCTCCTGGCCCAGCTGGTCTCCAGGGTCCCATCGGTAACCCAGGTCCTGCAGTGAGTATCTCTGTCTCTGTCCAGCCTTGGACCCACCTTAGCCCCCATTGGGGAGACACTCAGCTACAGTATACATGCTATCTTCATTCAAATTCCATTGCAGTCGGTTTAGCTGGGCTGTTAGCTACATACATCCAGTGTATTGCTGTACTGTGCTGTTAGCTACATGCTGTACATCCAGTGTATTGCTTTGCCATTAGCTCCATCGGTGTGTTAACATGGTTACTGTGTCCTCAGGGAGGTGATGGAGAGCCCGGTCCCAGGGGTCAGCAGGGGATGTTCGGACAGAAGGGAGACGAAGGATCCAGAGGTTTCCCCGGGCCCCCTGGTCCCATTGGTCTGCAGGTGGGTGGGGAACCTCAAACACACCCTGAAACACTAGCACCACCTGTACTCCAGGGACAAACATTCACACACACACACACACACACACACACACACACACACACACACACACACACACACACACACACACACACACACACACACACACATACACATACACATACACACACACACACATACTTAACCATGGATCCCACTGGTATTGATGCAAACTATTTGATGTATCCATTCTCTCTGTGAGTCTTAGGGTGCGTTCGTAAATTCAGTCTGGAGTGTCAGAGTGCACTCTGGGTCGTTCGTAAATTCAGAGCATTGTCAGATTGTCCGTTCGTAAATTCAGAGCGTTTTGCCCTCAGAGCATTCAGAGCGCACAATGGACACTCTGGCTAATGAGTAGGGTTGATCCGAGTGCTCTGACCTCACAAAGCATTTCAATACAAAAGGATTTCTATTTGGTCTTGGATGGTGGTATTTTAATATAGGTGGATAAAAGGGCCAGTTGCCAACAAATGGGACTCTGGGTCAGCACAGATGTCAGAAGACAATGCACTGTCTTCTGACCGACAGTCCGTTTGTAATGAAATGTCAGAGGTAAATTATCAGTTTGTATAGTTTGGTTTAGTTTCCCCACACTAGATGTTTCAGTAACTAAAGAGCATAGACATGATTCCTATTGTTTTATATTATGTAAAATGTGAAAAAATATATACTAAGTTAGTTGGTGTTAAATATAAAGGTAATGTGGTTGATGTGTATAGTAAAGCAGTGATATGGTCAGGTGTTCTCCTGAGTTTCTATCTACCTCATCAACGTAGGGGAATCATCTACGTCAGGGAGTCGTCAACTTAAGGGAATCATCAACGTAGGGGAATCATCTACGTAGGGGAATCATCTACGTAAGGGAATCATCAACGTAGGGGAATCATCTACGTAAGGGAATCATCAACGTAGGGGAATCATCAACGTAGGGGAATCATCAACGTAGGGGAGTCATCTACGTAAGGGAATCATCTACGTAGGGGAATCATCAACGTAGGGGAATCATCAACGTAGGGGAATCATCAACGTAGGGGAATCATCAACGTAGGGGAGTCATCTACGTAGGGGAATCATCTACGTAAGGGAATCATCTACGTAAGGGAATCATCAACGTAGGGGAATCATCTACGTAAGGGAATCATCAACGTAGGGGAATCATCTACGTAAGGGAATCATCAACGTAGGGGAATCATCAACGTAGGGGAATCATCAACGTAGGGGAGTCATCTACGTAAGGGAATCATCTACGTAAGGGAATCATCAACGTAGGGGAATCATCAACGTAGGGGAATCATCAACGTAAGGGAATCATCAACGTAGGGGAATCATCAACGTAGGGGAGTCATCTACGTAAGGGAATCCTCTACATAAGGGAATCATCTACGTAAGGGAATCATCTACGTAGGGGAATCATCAACGTAAGGCAATCATCAATGTAAGGGAATCATCTACGTAAGGGAATCATCAACGTAAGGGAATCATCAACGTAGGGGAATCATCAACGTAAGGGAATCATCTACGTAAGGGAATCATCAACGTAAGGGAATCATCAACGTAGGGGAATCATCAACGTAAGGGAATCATCAACGTAAGGGAATCATCTATGTAAGGGAATCATCAACGTAAGGGAATCATCAACGTCAGGGAATCATCAACGTAAGGGAATCATCTACGTAAGGGAATCATCAACGTAGGGGAATCATCTACGTAGGGGAATCATCAACGTAAGGGAATCATCAACGTAGGGGAGTCATCAACGTAATGGAATCATCAACATAAGGGAATCATCTACGTAAGGGAATCATCAACGTCAGGGAGTCGTCAACTTAAGGGAATCATCAATGTAAGGGAATCATCAACGTAAGGGAAACATCAACTTAAGGGATTCATCAACGTCAGGGAATCATCATCGTAAGGGAATCATCATCGTAAGGGAATCATCAACGTAAGGGAATCATCAACGTAAGGGAATCATCAATGTAAGGGAGTCCGTGGTACAGTACAGTGACTGTCTTTATGAGCAAAATGAATTAGCTGTTCATTAAACCCAGGTCATTGTCTTGATGGAATTATACAGACTATACCCGCTAGTCTCATGTTTCAATCTTCCTGGCTATTCAATTCAATTCACTTTTAATTGAGCGTAATTCACTTCCATGGCTATTTCATTAATTGCGTGGACTGACCTCTTCCAATAGGCAGTAGGCCATTGAACACACTCTCCTCTTTCCACTCTGTGGTGCATAATCAGTGTTCCTGTTAACGATCTCTGACTCAGGAGACCACCGTTCTGATGAGATTTCCACTCCAGGGGGACAAATCAGCATGCAGAGACACACACACTCACGGACTTGCACATGCACGGACACACACACACGGACACGCGCATGGACACATTTACACACACAGACACACAGACACACACACAGTCCGTCTCAGCCGCAGCTTCCTCTCTAGGGCGTAGGTATTTGAGGAAGATAGGTTGTTGTAACGGAGAGTAAATAGCAGATAAAATGAGATCTTTGTCTTCGCTCCTCATGGTGACGACAGAGACACACTGCCTTTGAATAGTGGAGGAGACTGAATCGTGAATGACCAAAGCAATTAAAGTTGAAATGTCAGGGATCAAACGTACATATGACGCCTCAACCACATAGTCCACTTAACATGCAAGGAAATGAACGATTGGGTCCATGTCTGGGTTTTTGGTTAGGAACAAATTACCTTCATTTTGCCATAAAGAAATACTTGACATTCAGTGTTGTTTAATCTCGTCGCCTTATTTTGTTTCCCATAAACTCACTATTGGTCACAAAGTCACACAGTGTGAAAAGAGTCATTTCTCCTTGATGGCAGTTTGTGTCTGTCGCCATGGACAAATGTCTCCCTGGTGTCTCTTTGTGACAGAGAGAGGGGCACAACTTTATCTGTAGAATTAGAGAACTGAGAGATTGGACAGAATGTTTAATTGGTGATGAATTAATTAAGACACAGAATGGAGTCTGGTTTCTATCACTCCCTTGCTGTGGAAACTGACAGAGCGATGGGCTCTGCTAACTCTTTGTTCACAGTGTACCGTTTACAGTGGTCAACTAAAAGCTGCAATACAGCCATCACCAATTCATTTCTGTCCAATGAATCATCATTAACCAAATTAAAGACATCTGGTACAGTTTATAAAGTGCATCAATTGATAAACCTATTCTTGAAGGTTTTGCTTAGTTTTTCAATTATACCTGCATGTTTCCTCAAGCTAAACCAGAATAATGAAACGGTTGCTTGTTTATTTCTGTCTGCCCTCAGGGTCTTCCTGGACCTCCAGGAGAGAAGGGTGAGAACGGCGATGTCGGTCCGATGGTGAGCAGATAATCATAATTAAAGCAATTTGTATCACTTTCCAAATAAATCATTTTCTATGTATTTGAATCTTTTATCGAAATGAGAAATACGTTTCACTCTTGAACCCACTTCCTGTTTTGACCCTATCACTTCCTGTTGTTTCTTTGCAGGGTCCCCCCGGTCCACCTGGTCCCAGAGGTCCTCAGGGTCCTAGTGGAGCTGATGTACGTACCACACATCAATCTTTTATCTCCAATAACTCATCGTCACATTACCAAATGTCACCCAAACCGATATGATAACATAGAAAATCTGTCTCTCCTGAGGTAATGAATGCTGACTCCTCTCTCCTCTTTTCTGTTTCCTGTCAGGGTGCACAAGGTCCTCCCGGTGGTGTGGGTGCCATGGGAGGCGTGGGTGAGAAGGTGAGGGCGTGCACCCGTTACAAGACAGTCCGGAGTGTGTGTCTGGGGTGGAAATTCTGCCAACGTCCCTCCACTGACCCCTTCCCTCCCCTCTCCCCAGTCCACTGATGTTATCTCCAGGACTCCATTAATTGCATATGGCAGCCTGTGTCTGAGTTAGTGCTCTGACACTATTAATGCCTATTTTACAACAGTTCCAACACCACTCCTCCATTTTAGTGCCATCTGGCAGCCGGCCCCCACCATCAATACTTAATGCAACGGAATGACGACTCCAGAATATGAAACATATCCATGGAAGGTTACCATCACTTTGAGAGAGCACTCTGACTAGCCTTAATGCCATCACATCTATGTAAATGGAGCTCAGAAGTTCAACAGAATGACACTCAGCATCAACCACTACAAATGATATTGTTATGCACCGTGTTTGAGAGCCCTGTGTTTTGACACCCACTGTATTTTGGGAACATGATAATGTAATCATTCATGTCTATTAATGTATATCACGGGAGAGATTCTAAAACCTAATGACACTCAACACCCACTATGACATGTATTGTTAGCCTACTCATAGGGTTTTAGAGCCTATGAGTCTATTTTGACAACAGTATAATGCCATCTAGATACAAGTGGATAATGTCATCTAGTAGATAATGTATTCATAAGGGTGTCTATCTTGGCAGAGATTCTAACATGGTGTTTTCATTTACAGGGTGAAAACGGTGAAGCTGGCAACCCAGGAACCCCTGGAGAGCCCGGAACTGGAGTAAGTCTCTGTCTCAGTGTGTCTGTGTGTCTGCGTCTACATTCACATAATTATCTATCATCCAAGGCATCATGTGTTTGTGTATTTCCCTATTACGAGGACAATGATTATGATTATGTATTAGTTCATAACACCCCACATAAACACACGGCGTACTGTCCAACAACACGTAGACATGCAAAGTCCTTTTAGTGATGTGAGTGGTAGTAATTGCTGGTCCTGTGTTGCTGCTGATGGGCCAGCGTCACAGCGTGGTTCTCAGTGTGTTTCTGGCCAACGCTCTATGGTAACACAGCCCTGCCAAGCTGAATCACTTCCCAGACTCTTAACAGATGATTACTGCAGCCATATGAACACATCAGTCTCAGCTCTGGAACAATGGCTACTAGAACTTAACACCAGGACTCCGCCGAGCTACTAAACGTTTAAATATCGCAAAAATAGAGTACACAACGTCTACCTTTCAAGATGGCTGTTTCCCTGAGGTAGTTTAGTACCAATGGAATCCTCTGTACATTCCAGAACCATGACCAAAATCATTCCGTAATGTTTTCATAGAGGTGTTTTGGTTGACACCTACCTAACCCTGTGAGGTAGTTCTAAAGATTTGATTGGTAATTGCTATGGAATTAGTCCATCATAGTGTATTGATGGGTTGTCATCTCCATTCATCATTAGCATGATGTGAGCACAACAACAGATCGAAAAGATGACTAGTCTGAAATAGCAGGGGAGAGGTGAACTCTGAGTAGCCTGGATAATAACCTTGCTTATTAATCCAACTCATTATATCTCAAGAGTTCCCAGAACTAATGCAGAAAATGGCACTCGATATCGGTTTTGCTGTAGAGCTTTTGAAATGTTCTCATGAAAAGAACATGTCATGCCGACCAGTCATGGATGGAAGCAAGACATGAATCACTATTTTCCTTGTTATAATTGTTATTGTAGTCTCTGAAATATGCTGGTACTCTGTAGTAACACATGCTTAAATAGCTCAATAGTCAGGAAGCATCACCTTGAGCATTTTACATCTTTTTACATTTTATTTAACAAGGCAAGTCAGTGAAGAACAAATTCTTATTTACAATGACGGCCTACCAGGGAACAGTGGGTTAACTGCCTTGTTCAGGGGCAGAACAACAGATTTTTACCTTGTCAGTTCAGGGATTCAAACCAGCAACTTGTTGGTTACTGGCCCAACACTCTAACCACTAGGCTACCTGTCGCATCAAGAGATACCTTACTCAGTACATATAAACAACATTACCTGTACCACTACCATCTCTGCTCCACAAAGTGACCCCAATATGTGAAATATAAGTGAAATATAACGCCTGACTGTGGCGTAAACACTTACCTACCTCAATTCCTAACAATACACACTACTACTGCTCAGTATCCATGCTCCAGCTCGGTCCTCCTGAGTGTTGATGGTATCTGTTGTTCTCTACAGGGGCCTAAAGGCGAGAGAGGAGACAAGGGAGAGGCAGGACCACCCGGAGCTGCCGGACCCGCTGGCGCCAAAGGACCCCCTGGAGATGATGGCCCCAAAGGCAACCCTGTAAGCTTCAGTCTCTCGCCCAATAAGAGACCTGCGCAGGGATAGAACCACAGACGTTTATATGAGATACTTTGCAGTTGTGAATGAAAAGAAATGGCCTTGATTGCTTCTGAGCGGTTTATTTAATTTTAGGCCAAGTTTCAAGAGCTAAAAAGCCTTTTTATTAGGACAGATTGTTTTTTTTTCTCTCTCTTTGAATGTGGTAATGAACTGTGGTGAGTGCTTTGCTGACATTACCGTCTGCAGCATCAGGGAGCCAAGGTTTACACAAAGTGCCTTTGACAGTTGATATGGTCTATTCATAAAGCTGCACCTCTCATCATCAGATTAATGACAACCATTAGAAACCAACCAGATGGTGTTGGCCTTGGTCACGTATGTTGAAGATTGTAGTATTTTGTATATTATTGATAATATTATACTGGTGTTTTATTTGTTCTCCTGCCTCTCCTTCACCTTCCAGGGACCGGTTGGTTTCCCTGGAGACCCTGGTCCACCCGGTGAGGCCGGCGTTGCTGTAAGTATTACATCATTATACAACTAATTCAACTGTAAAGATCCCACTATTACCATTACCTAGGTCATGGTGATCCATCTCACATGTTCACATCTCTTCTCCCTAGGGAACTGATGGCTCTGCGGGAGAGAAAGGAGAGGATGGTGAATCTGGTCAGCCTGTAAGTCCATACGTCATAAATATCATTAACACAACAATAAGGGGACTGAAAAATCTGCTTGATTATATAGCTCTGGTTTACAGTTGGCAGCACGATAGCGGGCGACTGTACGAGCGCATTACCATCACCATTAACTGTTAGTCTGTCATAATGGTCTATACAAATAGCCTATCCCATTTAGCATAACCGCTAAAGCCCCTTGTGTGCTTGGCCTGTAGTAAATTCCCATAAGCTTTTATTTATGAATAAGTACCTGCAATAGAGAACATTGAATCATATAATTTACTTCTTAAGGTCTAGTACAGTATGTGAGTCTGTTTATTCATTTTATAGATTTTAATTAGAAATATGAACAAAAAATCAGATGATTTAAGCCTTTGTGAGGGTGTGAATTACGATACTTATTAACATTGATGGATGTAAATGGGATTTGCAAGTGCTGGGAAAATAAAAGGAAACTTTAAATGCAATAGGAATGAGGTCACGATTGTGTGTGTGTGTGTGTGTGTGTGTGTGTGTGTGTGTGTGTGTGTGTGTGTGTGTGTGTGTGTGTGTGTGTGTGTGTGTGTTGGCTCAGAGTAAGGTGTTATGGAAAGTGAAGTTAAAGTATCATAAAGTTTTGTCATGGCTCAGTGACGTTTAACTTTGAAAGGGAGAACATGTTTTTCCCATTCTCTGATTAACAGTGGTTCAATATAAACCACATCACACAGTTGAATAATTCTGTAAATTCCTATCCACTCTGAGTTGTATTCTCCACTTTCTAATTTTGTGTACGTCAAATATTAGGTTATGCAAACCTAAATGTGCGATGATTGCTTCCAATTAAATGAGATAATTGGGTGAAGCAGGTTCTGAAAACAGACGTGATATTTCAGACTACTGTGTGTGACTCCAAAAATAGATATCAGTTTGTCTAATGTCAATATGCAGTCATACATTTCTCTATTTGTAAGGATAATGGTGGTTTTGTACTATCTATTTCAAAGAATATGACTATATACTGTATTATGTTAATATACCTTTATACACAGCACACTGTTAATGTGCATGAAGACCCCTAACTCTCTTACCTTCTCTCTTCTATTCTTCTTCTTCGTCGTCTTCTTCTTCTGTCCATCCCAGGGTCCTCCTGGTCCATCTGGTGAATCTGGTCCACCTGGTCCTCCCGGGAAGAGAGTAAGTCTAAACATCTTCATCATCATAGTCATCATCACCACCAACACACCACAGACATCAGCATCACTGTTTGTTATGTGAAATGGCATCATACTGCAGCTTTGACCCCTATCAGATAAAAGATTGAACAATCTTGTACGTTTATATTGTGCGTTTAATCGTAACTCACTGATCAAGCCCCGTTTGGCCTAGATTTGATTGTGTGACCGAACCCAACTGTCCCATATCCAACACCTATTGAGATAGCGCTATGAAATATATTCATCTGATTATAAAACCAGACATTGGAATGCACTCAGTCATAGTTGATTAAACCTATAGTCCTCAGGTGAGAATTCTTTACTCTGAACAATAACTCCAAACTCTACAACTCAATTTCCCCCCAGAGAGCCTGCATGATTCATTCTCATCAAAAAAGTGGGAGAGAAAAACAATGTGTGATATTTGCAGGGTCAGGGCCACTGAGCCGTCTGTACATGGAAATGAACGATATCTCAAAGCCCACTGAGCCGTCTGTACATGGAAATGAAAGATATCTCAAAGCCCATAGAGAAATGAAGGGCTTGATGTCTGAAATAGTTTTTTTTTTCTCAGTGAGAAATTGAAAATAGGCTTTAGAAGAAAAAAAAACAGAAAACTAAAAAAGCGTCAAGGCCCAAAACTAATTTACCTGTGTCTAGCTGAGGGAAGAGAGATATCTCCCCTGACACACTATTGATCTAGGCTAGTTTGACTGACAGCCACGGCCAAACAAAGGCATGACGCTAGTAACATTAGATTGAATGGCTGTAGTGTAGTGAGATCCCATTACACAGACAGGTCAGCCGCCGCTGACTCAGTTCACCCAGTTCAAAATTGACGTTTTTGACATTTTGGTGGTCTCCAAGGCAAAGATAACGTTTTAGATTGAATTTGAAATACTTTTTATGATCATGATGACCGAGGGCAATCATATCTGACGTTTATTGTATAAAGCTACTGCCATATAAATTCCCTTCGACGTTCCCTGGGAAGTAATCAAGTGAAACATCATTTGTGGTAGGCTAATGTTAGCTCAAGGGAGCCGACATTAGTGAATCCCAAATAATGCATTAACTTCTTTTTGTCGGGTGTTAAATTATATCTTGAAATGAAAATCAGCAATTATTGTCCCACATTTCTCAAATTTGCTATCTCAAGCTATCTTCTGCAACAACGTTATGGCACAGCCCAATAGCATAAAATATGTGCATTTTACAAAAAACGGCAATTGCTTTTGCAATGTGCTTGATGGAATTTACATTCAGAGTATTTAACATCATATCAGCATATGCAGCTCCTAATGGCCAAGGGATTATGTTAGGAAAACGGCTATTTCATCATCATAGGTATTTAATCGCCTTCCCCCAAAAAGTGTAACCTAGAACGACTTCTGCAACTCCCAGGCATTCTGCTCCTCTGAATCAGTCATTTGGGGCTAGAGTTGTTTTGCATTTAACTTTGCAGGGTGTTTTTGCTTCCTCTGCAGTTTGTCCATAGCAATTTAAAATGAAGCTGAAATCTCTCTCCAGCTCCTACAGGCCCTGTCCGAAGCCATTTAGCAGCAGAGCAGTTCTTTATTTATTTCTTATTTATTCTTACATTTTAGTCATTTAGCAGACGCTCTTATCCAGAGCGACTTACAGTAGTGAATGCATACATTTCATTTCAGGCATTTTTTGTTGTTGTACTGGCCCCCCATGGGAATCGAACCCACAACCCTGGCATTGCACACACCATGCTGGCGTTGCACACACCATGCTGGCGTTGCAAACACCATGCTCTACCAACTGAGCCACAGGGAAGATCTTACAGTGCAACTGAAGGCCATAAACTATTTATCTGATAGAAAATGGACTATTAGTCAGAAACAGTTATTTTAGTGTCAAAATGGACTACAAAGTGTAAATACGAACATTTTATTAATAAAGTCAGTCTCGTCCAAAACTAGTTTTGTAAGTGAGTTAGTCATGACTTGTCGGGTTTTGACTTTGACATGCTCACTTGACCACTAAAACAGGATACACAGCTGCGGTGATTGCTCTCTATCCAATCCTACCGCAGAACAGACAGAGAGACAGATCTTGCAATCAGAGCAGCAGATCTGACTTTGTTTACATAAAACGACACCTCACACATCATAGTCAAAGACGTCAATATGAATAACAGTTTTTATCGAAGTTTCTTAGATTTATTCTGACTATTTTGAGGAAGTGATACTGGCTTTGTTCCTATGGTATCTCAAGGGGTGCAAGCATCAGTACCTGCCATATCGAAACACACCTCCAAGACTAAAATCAAATGTTTCGTTAATGAACAACAGAGAAACACATGCGGAATCAGACTTCAGTCGCTCTAATGCTATGGTTTTCTCTCTATAGATATTCATGGTGAAAACTATATAAACAGTGACATATCATTTACAGTTTAGAGTACTTAATTTGTTTTTAGACTGCTGCTGTATTTATACTTCCCCTAGAAAAGACAACATACACATCAGTTACAGTAGGCATTTAGACGTTTGGCAGCAGCATCCTATTCACAGACAGAAATAAACAGACAATTTTTGACCCAATGCTCAACACACATCCAGCGAGTATGAAGGGAGTGAAACAAAGCAGATGCTGCCCTGTTTGACCACATCTCTAGATGGTCAATCAGTCAAAACACAAACCCCTGCTGCCCTGATGCCATCCCCTGCCTTCCCATACTGTCTGATCAGAGAAGAATGGGCCTCTCTGTGGACTGCATGTGGTTTTGATGTGAGGACCTCTTGTGTAGTTGAAAGAGACAGCTTTAGGCCTCAGAGAGATGGCCAGAGAGAGCAGATGAACTGGAAAACCTTGAAGTGATTGGAGACTATTGAGGGAGAGGTGTGTGTGCGCGCGCGCGCGCATGTGTGTGTGTGTGTGTGTGTGTGTGTGTGTGTGTGTGTGTGTGCGCATAAGGTCGTTCAGTAAGTAGTTCATTTCACAAAGCATGTCCAGTCCCGTTCAGTCAAACAGATCTTTATAAACTTGCTGGGAGATTGAGGTAGACTTTTCAAGGACATTTGATCACTAATACAGTTTTCATCAGTGTTGGATTGAATGATAATGTTCTTGGGGGGGAAAACTGGAATGACTAGATATGGACTGGCTGGTGGATTTCTTCATGTGATTCTCAACCCCACATTCAGGAATGACTTGTTTTAGAGTTGATACTATGGCTAGTTCAAATATTCAACCATAATCACATTATTTGCAGTGTTTGATTTCACTTTGTCTTTGGTTTATTTTTATTAGTTCAGCCCTGTAGCCAATAGTTTGTTCAAGCAGCTTCTCCTTTCCTCATTACTCAGTTGAAGCCATTGAAATATTGCACTGCAAACACAACACTGGGTTCTTACTGGTGTGTGTGTGTGATTGATGTCAAATGGATGCATGTCACAGTAACAAATTGTTACAATTCACCTGAAATACTGACCTCACAATGTTGTTGTTGACTCTGCACATGCACACACACATACTCTGACTAATAGACATGCACACACACACATATGCGCACACACACAACAACACACTGCTGTGGGATGCTAAAGCATGTCTTCTTGTCCTCCCCAGGGCCCCCCAGGAACTGCCGGTGCAGAGGGTAGACAAGGAGAGAAGGGCGCCAAGGTAACCTAGAAAATCAATTCAGCCTTTACCCAGAGAGCACCCTCAGCAACTCCAGGCTCCAGCTAGCCCCCCATGCTTCACCCCTCATCCCCCTCCCCTCATCCCCCTCCCCTCAACTCCCTCCCCTCATCTCCCTCTCCTCTCATCTCCCTGCTCTCTCCCCTCATCTCCCTGCTCCCTCCCCTCATCTCCCTCCCCTCATCTCCCTCCCCTCTTCCCTCATCTCCCAGCTCTCTCCCCTCCCCTCTCCCCTCTCCCCTCATCTCCCTGCTCTCTCCCCTCATCTCCCTCCCCTCATCTCCTTGCCATCATCTCCTTCCCCTCTCCCCCTCCCCTCTCCCCTCATCCCATCTCCCTCCCCTCATCTCCCTCCCCTCATCTCCCTGCTCTCTCCCCTCATCCCATCTCCCTCCCCTCATCTCCCCTCTCCCCTCCCCCATCTCCCTCCCCTCATCTCCCTCCCCTCATCTCACTCCCCTCATCCCATCTCCCTCCCCTCATCTCCCTCCCCTCATCTCCCTCCCCTCATCTCCCTGCTCTCTCCCCTCATCCCATCTCCCTCCCCTCATCTCCCTCCCCTCATCTCCCTGCTCTCTCCCCTCATCCCATCTCCCTCCCCTCATCTCCCTGCTCTCTCCCCTCATCCCATCTCCCTCCCCTCATCTCCCTCCCCTCATCTCCCTGCTCTCTCCCCTCATCCCATCTCCCTCCCCTCATCTCCCTCCCCTCTCCCCTCATCCCCCTCCCCTCACCCCTGTTGTTATCTAACCCTTCAGATGTTAGCCATGCCACTTTGTGAGCAGGAGAATGCATAACAGTCAGCTATACTAGCATAGGATACATTCATCTGAGGCTCAGAACAGTAGAAGCTATGGCTCTTTGACAGTACACACAGCAAGGATGTCAGGTTGACAAGCAGCCTGTTATTTTATCATCTGTTGTTAGGGTTTTTAAATGAACTGTAGATCAGAAATATGAACACAAAGAGATCATGTTTTAAAATGGTATTACTTGTGTTTCTTTTTATATTATTTTGATCAACCAAACCAGATGGAAAGGACTTGTGGACATCATGTAGAGTTATGTCATTGTGACAATCTTGTCCCTTCCTACAGGGTGAGTCTGGAGCCGAGGGACCCCCAGGTAAAACTGGCCCAGTCGGCCCACAGGGGCCCTCAGGAAAGCCCGGTCCAGAAGGTCTGCGTGGGATCCCTGGCCCTGTTGTAAGTCCAAGATCCAACGTTCCATCATCTTTCCCTATATTTACCAATGTTTACACACGCTCACACACACACACACACACACACACACACACACACACACACACACACACACACACACACACACACACACACACACACACACACACACACACACACACACACACACACACACACACTCACACACAGACCAAACAGCCCTTAAGCAGTATGACAACAGTGCTCATGGAATAATCGATAGTCCCATTTGGCTTGTACTTTATACATTTCTGTTGTTTATTCGAACACACTTTTTTGTGGTATTCCTGCAATTAATCATAGCGCCGGGCACATGAAATCAATATGAGGCCATAAGAGTTACAGCAGGCTGTAATGCTGGGCTATAATTGGATGGCTTTTCTCTTCTCAGGGTGAACAAGGACTTCCTGGTTCTTCTGGACAAGACGGCCCACCTGGACCTATGGTGAGCAGAGATAATGTGGCCTCTCTCTCTCTCTCTCTCTCTCTCTCTGTGTACCACTTTCTTTCTATTATTACCTCTCTCCTCTTTCTTTCTTTCTTTCTTTCTTTCTTTCTTTCTTTCTTTCTCTTTCTTTCTTTCTTTCTTTCTCTTTCTTTCTTTCTTTCTTTCTTTCTTTCTTTCTTTCTTTCTTACTCTCTCTCCTTCTCTTTCTCTCTTTCTCTACTGTGGTGTTGTAATTGATTTCTAACCCTCTTGTTTCTCTGTGATTATTAGGGACCCCCTGGTCTCCCAGGTCTGAAGGGTGACCCCGGGACCAAGGGTGAAAAGGTGAGCTCGCCTCAATTTCCCATCCCAAAGAGCTTGTTGATTTGATTTATCTGATCCCAGAAGGGGTTGGGAGTTCAACCTGTAGTGGGATGGGACCATGACTATAAGCATGGCTGGGATGGGACCTAGAGCTCCCCTCACCTGAACCTCATAACCGGCTCTTCTAGAAAGATCAAACACACCATTTATTTCGGTACAGCAATACATTTGAAATAGGCTTTATCACTGTGCAAATACAATTGTTTTTTGTGTTACTCAGTAAATTAAAAGTGAAATTTGGAGAAAGCTGGTAGCCATTTTGAATTGAATAGGATCCTACTCCTTGCCTTCTCTATTTAACACACAGCATCAGCTCTGCCAGTGGACTAAAGGTTTGATAGTCAGTAATGCAGCACATAGCATTGCAGTAAGGGGCTTCCCCCCCAAAAAATTTTTAAGCAGGATTGACAGGGATTGGTTTATAAGGACACAATGGATAGCTTTTCATGTGGCTATTTGTCATGCTTTCAAATCAATGGGACTGGTTAAGGCACAAATATTTTCCAGCCATCATTGTTGTGAATATTGTCCTCAGTTGCACTCACAGAGAAATTCAGAGAAATTGTTTTGTAAGACTCCCAAAAATGTTTAGGTTAAAATTATTTCAGATTTGTACAATAATGTTCATTATTTGCAGCTGATTTGTATTTCACTTGATTGAATGGTGACGGTTAAGGCATGGAATCGGCTTAAAATGTTTTGACTCAATTTTTCCAGTCCTCATGACTCTTGTTTTGTGTGTGTGTCCTCCAGGGTCATTCAGGTCTGATTGGTCTGATTGGACCCCCTGGCGAGCAGGGAGAGAAGGGAGACCGAGGCTTGCCTGGACCCCAGGGTTCTCCTGGAGGCAAGGGCGACGGTGTAAGTGATTAATGACCTCATCTGTTTGCCATTCGTGAACCTATTTGCCCTCCACCAGGAGGTTCAATGCTAAAGTACAATGCTATTGGTTTGATTGCAGCCACCTACAGTTCACTGAGGAAGTTGTTTATAATGAATCATTATCTGCTTCATATTGTGCAACAAGCACTCCAATGCACCGTATATACTTATGCATCGAGTATACACTCTTCTGAAATGAATACTGACTTGACCATTACTCATATACAGTACTGTAGAAATATACACGCTTTGCCTTCTTGTGGCAGGATTAGTCTTTCAAAGTGAATTATATCTGTTAAAAACGAATGTAACGCCCATTACAGGGATTCTAATGCTCTGCATTCTATGGCATTCTGTTAATATCCTATTTCTCTCCCAGCCTCATCGGATATCAATTTTCCTATATACCAAAGCATCTTTATTTCTGGAAGTTAGAAATGTCATGCGGTACTCGAGCAGGGTCAGTCCTCTAGCCTGATGAAGCTCCACATTAAGGCGCTCATCCATTTTTAAATAAACATTGCAGATTGAGTGAATATGCAATTTGAGACCCGCCATGGCCTTTCAGCAGCCTTGCTCCGTGATTTAAAGAGATGGAATGGATTAAACATCTTCATATTGAGCCTAATGAAATTGTAATGTCCCTTTTCTCTGTCTTAGAAGAATAGTCTCCTTCTATCGGTCTCTATTTTAGGCTTGAGAAACAGGCGTTGTCTTTTGAGCTATATTTGTCACAAAAATAGCACAATGAGATAGGAAATAAACATTTTAGGACTCATTAACACGCTGCTAGAGGTTTTTAATGTTTCCCTTGCAATCTACCCCTCTTTATCCCACTGTCATCTCACTGATGTCTGGTCTCTTCTTCACAGGGTATTAGTGGATCTTCAGGTCCTCTCGGCCCTCCTGGTCCTCCAGGCCTGCCTGTAAGACAGTCCCCTGCTTTCTCTGTTTTATTAATAGTATACCTTCATAGTTCAAATATCACAATAATGTTAAAACACATTCCTCTGCTATTTATTCACTGTGCGTCTTGGCTGTCTCTTCCAGGGTCCTGGAGGTCCTAAGGGATCTAAGGGTTCATCGGTAAGATCTGTTCAACCACTCTTTGTTTCAACTGGTGAAAGTTGGTGGCAGTCATTTAAAGGAGTGTTTGTTAGATTCAAAGTTAACGACATGATTATATCTCCATGTTCTTTCCAGGGTCCTGCTGGTCAGAAGGGAGACACCGGTACGATCGGTCCACCTGGTCCTCCTGTGAGTATTAACATAACATTCCTTTGGCGTCCACTATAAAACCAAAAACAGGGCATTTACGTTATTAGGTGAAATTCAAAAGGGGTATTTCTAGAAAACGATCTGAAGCATACGCTGTCACACTATGGGATTCTGTACCAATATTGTCCTTCTTCCTTTCTGGTCTACAGGGTCCCCCTGGTGAGGTGATCCAGCCACTGCCCATCCAGTCTCCCAAGAAGAACCGCAGACACGCAGACATGCAGGCGGACGCGGCGGGTACCATGATGGACTACGGAGAGGGCATGGAGGACATCTTTGGTTCGCTCAACAACCTCAAACAGGACATTGAGAGGATGAAGTACCCCATGGGCACACAGAACAACCCAGCCAGGACCTGCAAAGACCTGCAGCTTGCCCACCCAGAGTTCCCTGATGGTGAGTCACAGGGGGGGGGGGGGGGGGGGGATCATGGATAAAATGCTAATGCCTTGGCTGTGATTGGCGGCCATTTCGTTGCGTTAGATAAGGACGTCTTTCGTATTTGGTATTTTATTAGGATCCCATTTCGCTGTTGCCAAGGCAGCAGCTACTCTTCCTGAGGTCCAAACAGGGATAAAACATTACATCAAAGAAAACATTGTGCATTATACAAATGTACATTGCTCCATTATATTACAGTGCTACAATACTACCATCTTTGACTGTGTTTGCTTATTTCATAGCAGTGATATTGGGGGTGTAGATGATATTTGCAGGTAGAGTGTGTTGCTGTGGGGAAGAGCACTGAAAACAAGACCTCATTGGGGTTTATACTTAACATTCAACAGACTGTCCATAATTGATACAAGAGAAATGTCAGGTCCTTCTTTGACCTTTTTAAAGTTATTTCAAACTTTTTATCTCTTTAAGATGATAATAAAATAGTATAGTGGATGCATAACATGTAGTGGCATGACGTCCAGCCGCGTTTACATCATCTTTCATCTTCCATGATTTAAACACATGGATGTCATAGCGCAGTTTAACCCTATCAGTACCGAGACCCCAGCAAAAATCGGCTTTTCATTTGTCTGATTTTCAATTATCTGAATGTCCTGCCCTTATATTTAGCCTCAGAATGAAGTAAGTATTTGACCATTTTATTTTCAGGACAACCAGGGTTACAAGTAGAACACAAAACTATTTGACGTAAACAGTTGCATTCATGAGTTTTACTGACAAATGTCAATTAAAAAAATTAGCTCAAACCATTCAGACTCTACAGACGTTTTTGTAAAAAGACCTGGCCCTGGGACCCTTCAGGATCCGCCCTTGTCTCACAAACACAGCTCTAGCTCAGCCCCCGTTAATCACACAGACGAATGGTTGGTACCAACGGATGCAGAAGTAATCGACGAATCCAATGATACAACCCAGTCTGTAGCGCAAACACATAATGTTTAAAAGGGGTTAGAAGTCCAAATCACACCGGCATCGTGGTGGGACGTGTTGGGTCTCAAGTTAAACGTGTTTGGTTTTGAAATGTTTCGTTTTAAGTTCTTGGTAAAGTCGTAGGAACTAGAGAGAACTAAAGATTCATGTATTTAATTGAATTCATTGGGGTTTTTCCACAGGCGAGTACTGGATAGATCCTAACCAGGGATGCTCAGGGGACTCCTTCTCTGTCTACTGTAACTTCACGGCTGGAGGAGAGACCTGTATCTACCCAGATAGGAAGTCCAGTGGAGTGAGTGGCATTTTATTTCCCCCAAGAGGCCTGCCCATACTGTACTGTCAAGTAAAGCATGAAGTCGAGCCATAGTCTTGTTCAATTCTAGATAATGTTCTGATGTTTTCATTCATATGCTAGTCAGGGCTGTGAGACTGGGAGATGCATGTTTGGTGATGTTTCCTGGGTTCACTGCTTGGCCATTAACTTCTAACTGTCAAAAATACCCATTTTATCTTGTTTTGTGATGATCTTGTGAATTTGTCATTTACATTGATACTGTATTCTCTGTGAAATGTACAAATGTAAAGACATGAAGAAAATAGATGCATTAAACTAAAAGGTTGGAATTGACATTTGTAATTGTCAACACATACAGTATAGACGTAAACTGTATACAAACAGAAACAAACTGATATACACATACTTAGGTATCAAATAATGACTATACTGTAGTGATTCTCCTGTACGTTAAGATCTGAGGGATGGGGTATCTAGCTGCATATTGTACTTAACATTTGATGGATCACAACAAAACGGAATTCCAGGAACCAGTTGTATTCAGTGTTCTTGTCAATACTTACGTGCTTCATTTGTTTGGCTCCACAGGTCAGAATATCTTCATGGCCCAAAGAAATACCAGGGTCGTGGTTCAGTGAATTTAAGCGGGGTAAACTAGTAAGTGCACCCTCGAATCCACACTCTCCTCAAAATAATTGTCTCCTCTCCACAATACTAAACTAAAAGGATTTCTCAGGCTCCCACTCTGCAATGTCCCTGTCTTCTGCTCTCAGTACAGAGGCTCTTCAGAAGTGGCCGTTGGGCCACAAATAAACAAGATAACAAGAGTGTCTCTGGAAGTGACCCCACGTTGCTAGCCACAAAGGGATCGAGACCTCTCATATAAGAACTCTCATCAGCCCCTTCAGACCCATCACAGTCACATTTCATACACTTTGGGAATGATGAAGGAGGCTTAAGTATGAGGAGGAAAAGGCTCTATCACTTTAAGACTCAATTTGGCCATGGTCTGAGAGAGAGATTGTATAACTAATGCTGACAAGATGTTTGATAAGAACTCTTGGGATGGAACACTTCTAATCAGTACATTGTGTCCAATCAAATGCTTCAATTTCTGACCTCTAAATCTATTTTCTGTTTTCTCTCACCCCCTCCTCCAATAAACAGTTGTCATACGTTGACGCAGCCGGCAACACAATAAACGAGGTTCAGATGACCTTCCTGAAACTACTGACTGCCTCGGCCAGGCAGAACTTCACCTATAACTGCCATCAGTCTGTGGTGTGGCACGACGAGACCACAGACAGCTATGACAAGGTGCTGCGATTCCTAGGATCCAACGACGAGGAGATATCCTATGACAACAACCCCTACATCAGGGCCCTCACAGACGGATGCGCGGTAAGGGCTGCCTCTCAATACTTCCTGTCTCTAATGGTGATAGTTCAAGCACTTTTGCGAAAGACTGGAATTTTGCAACCCTATAGTTGGTGCTTATGTAAATGCCACATTGATTGTTTTGTTGGACTTGTTTGCTAGCTCCAATGAGGTTGTAATTGACTGAAAGCACACTGTCTAATGTTTTTTTCCCCCATTGTCTCTTTACAGACGAGGAAGGGCTATGGAAAGACTGTGATAGAGATTAATACTCCCAAAATCGATCAGGTTCCCATCATAGATGTCATGTTGTATGACTTTGGAGATGCCAGCCAGAAGTTTGGATTTGAAGTGGGTCCAGTCTGCTTCCTTGGCTAACTAAAAAAACAAAAAAAACAAAAAACTTGGCGGGGTCAGAAAGAAAGTCAAGACATTTTGGATACCACCCAGCCCCCCCACCCTTTTCCATGCCACATGCAAGTTTTGAATAAAAAATGGTGTAGCGAACATGTCTTGCCATGTATGTATGTATTACCTAGAAAAATACTTGTTGCCCTTGTAGGGCTAGAATCACATGACTTAAAACTGTTATGGAGCAAAGGTGAAGGACATTTGAAGGCGTGGCAGGGAAGGGTGAACAGGAGAAGAACGAGGGAGGTCGAAAGGAGAGAGACACCTCTTTTCTGGATTCTCCAGGTGCTGTACAAAAAAAATGACTACAATGGTGCTTGTTCAAACAACAAAATAAAGAGGTGCTAAGAAAGAAGGTGTATTTTGATAATAAAAAAACTGTAATTATTATTTTGTACAATCTGTTATTTCTGAATCCACTTTCAAAACTTGCATGTGTATCAGAATCGCATCTGGCTCTTAATTTCAATGTTCGTAACAAAATATATATATAAGTTAAAGAAATGAATAAAGACAGACAGAGAGAAAGAAATAATTATGATATTTTTCTGATGAATAAATACTGTGTACCTGTTATGAAGCAAATAAAATGAGTATTCAAACGATTCCCTATTTCTAATGATAATGCATCCCCTTTGTATATATTGACCATCCAAAGCTCTAGGTTATTTGCAGTTTTGCCCTTCAAGACCATAGGTAAAACAACTGGAAGACTCTCACCAGCACACATATAGCAACATATCCCACTAATGTTGTGATCCTGTGCTTGTATTAAGCAATCATGGAATTCATTCTTCTTTTTATTTAAGTATTTTTGTTGTTTTGATTTGTTTTTTTAATTTTCTGTCAGTTTTTCTTTTTGGTCGTATACCTCAAACTTTCTTGATAACCATAAGACCATGGATGTTATGCCCTGTATATATCTTGGTTAAACAATTAAGTTTATATATTTTGGGTGGGGAATTTTTTAAGAAAGAAATACTTATCGGTTAGACATCTTCTGTTCAGATCCTTCTGTGAATACAATGATAAGTCCTTTAGGTGACCCATTTTTGTAACTAAAATGAGAAAATGTTTTAATGTGCTTTTAATGGTTCATTTAAAATATTAAAACTGGATTCTAAACAACAGTGAATGGAATGTCTGCATTGTTGTTTTACGTTTTATTTTGTAAAAGAGAGAGGACTTAGGATGTGACATTACATTTTACATTTGCAGGCGCTCTTATCCAGAGTGACTTACAGTAGTGAATGCATACATTTCATAATTTTTTTTTTCATTGTACTGGTCCCCCGTGGGAATCGAACCCACAACCCTGGCGTTGCAAACACCATGCTCTACCAACTGAGCCACATGGCTGTGTGTACTACTATAAATTGTATTGTTGTAAAAAGCAGTCACCGTGTTACAGTACATTCAGAAAGTATTCAGAACACTTCACTTTTTCCACATTATGTTACATTACAGCCTTATTCTAAAATGGATTAAATTGTTTTCTTCCCTCACCAATCTACACACAATACCCGATAATGACAACGCAAAAACAGGTATTTAGACATTTTTGCAAATGTATTACAAAAATAATTTAAATATCACATTTACATAAGTATTCAGAACCTTCACTCAGTACTTTGCTGAAGCACCTTTGGCAGCGATTACAGCCTCAAGCCTTCTTGGGTATAACGCTACAAGCTTGGCACACCTGTCTTTGGGGAGTTTCTTCTGATCTTCTCTGCAGATCATCTCAAGCTCTGTCAGGTTGGATGGGGAGCGTCGCTGTAAAGTTATTTTCAGATCTCTCCAGAGATGTTTGATCGGTTTCAAATGTGGGGTCTGGCATTCAGAGACTTGTCCCGAAGCCACTCCTGTGTTGTCTTGGCTGTGTGCTTAGGGTTGTTGTCCTGTCGGAAGGTGAACCTTCGCCCCAGTCTGAGGTCCTGAGCGCTCTGGAGCAGGTTTTCATCAATGATGTACTTTGCTCCATTCATCTGTCCCTCGATCCTGACAAGTCTCCCAGTCCCAGTTGCTGAAAAAAATTCCCCACAGCATGATGCTGCCACCACCATGCTTCACTGTAGGGATGGTGCCAGATTTCCTCCAGATGTGATGCTTGGCATTCAGGCCAAAGAGTTCAATCTTGGTTTCATCAGACCAGATAATCTTGGTCTGAGTCCTTTAGGTTCCTTTTGGCAAACTCCAAGCGGGTTGTCATATGCCATTTACTGAGGAGTGGCTTCCGTCTGGCCACTCTACCATAAAGGCCTGATTGGTGGAGTGCTGCAGAGATGTTTGTCCTTTTGGTAGGTTCTTCCATCTCCACAGAGGAACTCTGGAGCTCTGTCAAAGTCACCATTGGGTTCTTGGTCACCTCCCTGACCAAGGTCCTTCTCCCCCGATTGCTCAGTTTGGCTGGATGGCCAGCTCTAGGAAGAGTCTTTGTGGTTCGAAACGTCTTCCATTTAAGAATTATGGAGGCCACTGTGTTCTTGGGGACCTTCAATACTGCAGACATTTTTTGGTACCCTTCCCCAGATCTGTACCTCAGAGTTCTATGGACAATTTATTTGACCTCGTGGCTTGGTTTTTGCTCTGACATGCACTGTCAACTATGGAACTTTTATAAACTTGTGTGTGCCTTTCCAAATCATGTCCAATCAATTGAATTTACCTCAGGTGGACTCCAATCAAGTTGTAGAAACATCTCAAGGATGGTCAATGGAAACAGGATGCACCTGAGCTCAATTTTGAGTCTCATAGCAAAGGGTCTGAATACTTATGTAAATAAGGTATTTCATTTTTATTTTTTTATACGTTATCAAACATTTCTAAAAACCTGTTTTTCGCTTTGTCATTATGGTGTATTGTGTGTAGATTGATGAGGATATTTTTTTATTTAATACATTTTTGAATAAGGCTGTAACGTAACAAAATGTGGAAAAAGTCAACAGGCCTGAATACTTTCCGAATGCACTGTATAGAGTATGGAGATTGTGTGAATCTTCAAATTGCCAACAGAAAGTTATTTCTATCCTAAACAATTTGTCTCTCTTTGAACAATACTGACAATACTTTTCATGGCTATAGTTTTCCGGTAAAAAATATGCACAAATTAAATAAACGTTTGATATCATCTACATGATGAGTTCAATAAGATTACCAGAAGACGCGATCAAGACCTCTGGGACGGACACCTTATTGGAGAAACAAGAAACCGTCCACAAAAGTTTGAATGCTATCGATTTCACAGTGAGATTAAGGAAGTCATTATAACTTTGCATGTTGATTTAAATTGTTGTTTTAAATCCAGGATCTCATTAGTATGTTAATTAAGCCTTTCCAAAATCTTAATTTGATTATCTACGGAAACCGACACGCACAAGGATTTGAATCAAGTTAAATAGAAATCAATGTCTATGCCTTACTTTTTGTTTACTTTCTGAGGGTGTTTGTATGAGTTCAACAGAAATCTTATGTCATGCTCTTGCTTGGCTATGGATTTGGATGCCATCCAAAGAACAGATCAGTTTGATATAGTTTTGGACCCAAAAAAATTATATTGATTATATGATGAATCGAGACATTTTATAACTGTCGTAAAAGTAAAGTGAAAAATGTCTTCTTCTAAATAGTTGATTTTCCCTAAGGAATTCCAAGTAAACTATATACTGTATTAGACTACATGCAATCAGTCTCTTCAGATAACAAGTTTAGTTCAAGCGCAGCACAGTTGGGAGTCCGATGTGTTTTCATAGCTAATGGAGTCTGTGTTTTTATTTCTATCCAGATGACAGTGTATCTTTCTGTAGTGATTTGTACATGCTTCAAATGCATCATTCTCTGTATGAGTTCTATTATCGAATGTTGCAGTGAGTTGTTCAGAAACCAACTTAATTGCGAAAAGGATATTGGGCAATTATACCAGGGGTGTTTTGTATCATCACTGCTTGTAAACATGATTTAAAACTGATCTGATTTGAAAACCAATGAAAATGTTCTCTTAGACTGGTTTCCTTCCTTCAACAGTGGAGTCAGGAGATCAAACCACCTTATGCCAATCGATGGGGGAAAAAACTCTGTAGTTTAGATTTGACTCGACAGGGTGGCATCTCAAAAACAAGAAAAGAGAAAATTAATCAAACAACTAATTAATCTTCATGATGTCTGTCACCACTTGAGACCCCCCAAAAAATTCAATTTCACATGAAACGAGAAATATAAACGTTTTTCTACCACAAAGAAAGCAGAGAGAAACACATTAATTGACAAGTCCGTCTAGAAGTAACAAAGAATTTCTTCCTTCTCTTCTTCTTGGAGCTGGGTCTTTGTAGAGAGAACCAAAGGGAATATCCATTGGAGGGGGATACTAAAAACCAGGACACGCTCTCTCTCTCCGCGGCGTTCTGAAGAGAAAAACTCTGTTCCATACCACTTCTTTTATGAAAGATTGTGTTTGTCAGAAACACATGGGGCGTGCCAAGCACGCAAAGCCCTGTTCCAAACAACATACAGTGAAACAGAAGCAATATATCTTTTTTTCAGAGATAAAACTGAGTCAGTTCTGGACAGACAGAACTAAGAGACAGACAGCTAGTTGTGAAGCTTTGAAAACCATAATATTAGGCTACCTCTTTTCTTTCTTCTCTGTGCTGACATAATATATTTAAAGTACATTCTTTTGGCTAATAGATTAGTGGTTTTCCAATTCCTTCATTCCTTCTTTACTTCTTTATATTCTTCTTTCCTCTATTCTGTCTGTTCGGTCTTCTAGTGATGAGTGACCTTTGATCTGACAAGACTAGATGGACGAGAGCAAAATGATGCAAATTCCAGTGAAAGATCTTCACCATGGTACTTTCACACACCAAGTCCATCCCTGTTAACCTTGGAGAGCGGAAACAATGGTACATTTTAACAGTGTGCAGTCATGACTTAGGTCTAAATGAGTTCCAGAACATAAAGTATAACTACAGAGTCATTGTGGTGTTTTCGCACAATGACTAGTCTAGGTATGTAATTACCTAGACTGCCCAGCAATACACATGAACAGTTTCTCCTACAGTAATATATCCAGTTGCCCTGAGATCGAAAAGAAGCCATAAAAAAGCCAGTTTTGTGTACTTGCCAGACAGTATTTCACTTCACCTCCTGAGGGAGAATGGGAAAACATCAGGAGGCATATCAGGGATCACACTATCATCACAGTCACAGTGGGCCTGGTGTCTGACAAAGTTACTCAGCAGGGAGAGACTAAATGGGGACTCAAGACCCAGACATTTAGACTTATAATATTCTCAACCCCCGAGGCAGGTACACCCCTGCTACGAATCACGTCTCCCCTGTAATCCCCCTGTCCATTTTTGACAAGAAGGGCATAAGAGACACCAGAAACCTTCAGATTTTCTTTTGGAAAACTTGACAAACTGACAAATTGTTCATCATGTTGGTGGAATCACAAGCTTCCTGTCTCTCCACTAGTGCCTCAGATAAGCCTTGTTCTACAGATGCCACAGTAATGTCCATTGAAACCAGCATCTATCCTAGCACCCATCTTCCATTCATCTCTATGACTATGGGAGACAAAGTTTGAAACCATCTGTTCCATTTGGGGCAGAATGTAGAGGGAACAGATACAAACAGCAGATGCCTAACTTAAATCACCAGATGTACACTTGATATTTACCTCTCTGGCCCATCTCCCTCCCCCCAGCCCAAAACACTGTGTTACCCATGTAGAAAACTAGCTTGGTCAGTGCAAATATCACAACAGGAGAAATTGCTTTAGGTTATTATGGCTCTCAATCCTACCTCTGGGAAACTGAGATGGGGAATCTCTGTCAGGTTTGATACAAAGAAAAATGATTATTTTCCATAGGCCTATTTGACTGTTTTTGACTGAAAATACTGCTAGCTAGTTGTGTTTTTGAAGTGAAGTAAGCAGTGGAGTAGGAAGGGAGGACCATTCTCCTCAATGAATTTCATACAAATAAAAATGGTAAAACATTAAAAAAGTTATCATTTTTAGATAAAACTATACTAAATATAATCATGTCATCAAATAATTGATTAAAACACACTATTTTGCAAAGAAGTTGTACAGTAGCCTTAACAGCATTCTGTAGGGTAGCACTATGGTGTAGCAGGAGGACAACTAGCTTCTGTCCTCCTCTGTGTATATTGACTTAAATACAAAACCTAGGAGGCTCATGGTTCTTACACAGTAATTATGACAACTTCTAGAGGATGTCTTCCAACCTATCAGAGCTCTTGCAGCATGAACGGATATGTTGTCCACCCAATCAAAGGATCAGATAATTAATCTAGTACTGACAGCATGAACTACAGCCAGCTAGCACTGCAGTGCATAAAATGTGGTGAGTAGTTGACTCAAAGAGAAAGACAATTGTTGAACAGTTTTGAACAAATACATTTCTTCCAAAATGAAGGAGAAACAAGAGAGAAATAAATATACAGATTGTCTTTTTTTTTTACTCTCAGTTTCACTTTGCTAGCAAATGGAGCTAGATAGTTAAGCCTACTGAAACACCCTGCTCTCAAACAGAGGGATACTATGTTAGCTAGCTGGGTATGACTATCCAACACAACACTGGAACTCTTCCAAGTCAAGGTAAGCGTTTGGTTTTACACATGTATTGGCAATGGGGTCCGCCAGTGTAATTACTTACTGACTGTACACCGTAACGTTTCTGCATGATTGTAGAGGGTTTACTAACGCGTTAGTTCTATTAGCTATGTTGACTATGAAGTTAAGCTATGGTGACAACAATGTAGGCTGTGTGTAGAGGTTTGGCTTGGAAAGGTTTTTTCGCCTGGTCACATACAGCTGATGTGTTGTGCATTGACGTCCACAAGCAAAGGGAAGAGGTGAGAGGAGGAGAGCCCGTGGATGCGAGAAGGAATACAACTTGGCTGTGTGTTTACGCTTGATCAGGGGTGTATTCATTCTGCCCATTCTATTCAAAAATGTTTCTTAAACGGAAGCAAACGGAACAAAACGGGGATAAACATATTTGATTTGGTCCAATAGGAACTCTTGTTTGCAACTGTTGGACAGCTAGATATATCAGCTAGAATAATGCAGGCAAGAGTGTGCAAGGCGGTATTGAATGTCACTGTCTGTCCACATTTGTCTCTCGACCCGTGTCGTTGTAAACTTTCATTCATAGGCTAGGTTGTAGCAACCTCATGATGAGTATAGGGAAAATTTTAGTATTATGTAGTAGCCTAAACCTATTGCTGTTACATTGAACTGGGTGAATGGAATATGAATGACAGTCATCCAATATGCTGTAATAGAAATAAGGCCATGCTCATTATAAAAATCGTCCTCCGGCACTGACCGCAACTGGAAGTAAGGTTGGTGTTAGCTATCATACTAACTTTGCAGCATATAGTGTAGTTTGATATTCCAGAAGTGGTTCGTATTGATCATGGTCTTTTTTTGTTCCTCTGAAGTGTCACTGTACTTTACCTCAGTGGAAAAAAAGGTGGACATGTCCTGGTCGATGTTTCTTATTACCTGTGTGTGTGTGTGTGTGTCTGTGTGTGTGTCTGTGTCTGTGTCTGTGTGTGTGTGTGTGTGTGTGTGTGTGTGTGTGTGTGTAAGGGGGATAGATGATGAAATATAGCCACATTTTCACAGATCAGGACATTCTTTTATCAACTATTTACACTTTTTATCCTCAAAGGTCGCTATATTGTCTTCTTTCATGCTTCCTCTTTAAACAATATCCTCTCTTAAGTTAAACTTTGAGGACGTTCTTTCTCTCACAGTAGGTTAGCTAAGGGAAAACACGTGGAGCTACTGAAGGACTTCAGGAATCAAAGCTCAGTCAAGTTGTCAAGGTCTCAGAGACAGTCAAGTCCCTGTGATGAATTCAACTAAACATTCATGCTGGCTGATCAGAAGCATCATCTTCAGTGTTGTCGTGGCAGCACGATCAAACAACAACACTAATAATATGCTACCCTGCTGTTTGTGAGTGTGGGTGTAACGTAGCTAAATGATCATCAGGGATGTGCTCCGTTTCACTTATGGTGACATTTTAAAGCTGATGAACATACTTCCACTATTTTCTCTATGTACATTTGTTCACTACTCTTAGGGGACATGTAACTACGGCCTTTATAAATTATTAGAAGAAGGTATTGACATTCTTCTCATTGGCATCCTCCTCCGCATGAAGTACATAAGGTCCCATTCCATCCCAGTCTGTGGTTGTTTTCCTGACTCCTCGGGTTGGACTTCAAGGGTAACTTTAAACAAGACGGGAGAGCTGATCAGAGAGGCAGACGAAGCGATGCTGAACAAGCCCCGAGGCACACGCCAAGGTTTCCCACTATTCCTGTCAAAAACCTGAGAGACTGTCAACACGGCCGCTCCACCGGGACCGCTAACAAAGGTCCCGACGCCATCGCTTCAAAGACACAAGCTCATTTAAATAACTTCAATCGGCCCTGTTGCTTCACCAACCCAGCCCCCACTCCCCACTCCCCACCACCACCCCAGTCGTTATGTGAGGTAAAGTGTGTATCCAGCACCTTATCTGAGCCATATCTCGATGAATCACACTCAGAACAACAGGTTCCCTGACCTCCCTACTAATGACTCCAGAGAAAGTGAGAGAGAACGAGGGAGAGAGAGCGAATGAGGAAGCCAGTGCATTCTTTAAAACTGCAGGTGAAGGAAAAGTGTGGTAATTGTGTTTACCAGCCAAGGACAGAGCTATTGCTGGAATGCCGTGAGCAGGAAAGAGGACAACAGAACAAATAGATAGTGTACCACACTACATGTAACCAATAACGTGGAGATAAATAAAGAGGAGCATTCTGGAACCCAAACGGTATTCTGGAAAATGTGAAGAGACCTTAGAATCTAAGGACAAGAGAAGACTGAGTAATTAGTTTGAACTGGTTTTGAACCGAAGACATAATTAGATAAAGTGATATTTAATTACAACTATCCGCATTGAATCCCCCAGTCCTCAAACTAAAAACTAAACCCCAGAATCTAAGTGTCTTTTTTCACATTTCTTTTCCATGTTACATTATTCCAAATCTTTTTGAAGGCTTGAAAGCCCTGACAACTAAACAATCTGCCAAGAAAAATTGCAACTATAATGATATAATATTTTCAATATACTGCTCTTTCTCAAAATAAGCATGCCTTTTTATACAAGGTAAAACACAGAGCAGTTTGTGGTAATGGGTTGTACTATTTCTATGGAGCCAAACCTACCACGCCCACTACTGTGTGTGTGAATGAGAAGGGGGGTTTTACAAGGGTCCCAACCCTGTTGCAAACCCTGCCTGTCTCGGAACGGCTTGTAATTGATACTAATTCCATGGATATCGTGTGTTTAGATGGGTGGGCAATTACCTGTGTGTGTGTGTGTGTGTGTGTGTGAGAGAGAGAGAGATTGCTAGAGACAAAAAAATGAGTTTACAGAAATTAGCATACCTAGTATTTTGAAGTTATCATAGTCTATAGCTCAGATAATATAAAGTTGTCCTTACTTGAAAATACCACCATATATGACAGCCAGGACAGGTGTTAACATGTCTGGTCCCATCCACAAGGGGTATAGTGCATACAGTACAGTAAAGCACAGTTATATTACAGCACTCACTCCTGCATTCATTGGAGTGTCTCCTGCTTAGCACATGATTGAGTCATACAGGATCTTGGAATCCCCAGGACACACATTAAAGGGGCATGTAGTAATATTGGCATCACCTTCCTTCTTTACTTCTATCTTCTCTTCCTCACCTCAGTGCGGTGCAGGGTAATACGATTAGTTTGTGATGGGCCCATATATCCTAGACGTAGTTATGTCAGAGCAGGCGAATAGGAGGAGTGAAAAATCAATTCTGTGTTTAGTAGACGCGATGTGACTGGAATGCAGCAGTGTTTTTATGTATATGACGTGATTGCAGACTCTGAATCTATCTCTCCCATTCACATGTGCAGTGTGCAGTGGCAGCTACAGTGCCTTCAGGAAGTATTCACACCCCTTGACTTTTTCCACATTTTGTTGTGTTACAAGGTGGGATGAAAATTGATTGCGTTGTCATTTTTTGTCAATGATTTACACAAAATACTCTAATGTCAAAGTGGAAGAGAAATTCTAACATTTATTTTAAAATTATGGAACCTCCTATGTCAGTGATTACAGATGTGAATATTTATGGGTAAGTCTCTAAGAGCTTTGCACACCTGGATTGCACAATATTTGCCCATTATTCTTTAAAACATTCTTCAAGCTCTGTGAAGTTGGTAGTTGATCATTGCTTGACAGCCATTTTCAAGTCTTGCCATAGATTTTCAAGCCGATTTCAGTCAAAACTGTAACTAGACCACTCAGGGAACATTCAATCTCACCTTGGTAAGCAACTCCAGTGTATATTTGACCTTGTGTTTTAGGTAATTGTCTTGCTGAAAGGTGAATTTGTCTCCCAGTGTCTGTTGGAAAGCAGACTGAACAAGGTTTTCCTCTAGGATTTTGCCTGTGCTTCGCTCTATTCTGTTTCTTTTTACCCTATAAAAAACTCCCTTGTCCTTGCTGATGACAAGCATACCCATAACACGATGCTGCCACCACCTTACTTGAAAATATGAAGAGTGGTACTCAGTGATGTGTTGTGTTGGATTTGCTCCGAACATAACGTTTTATATTCAGGACAAAAGTTAATTTCTTTGCCACAGTTTTTGCGGTATTACTTTAGTGCCTTATTGCAAACAGGATGCATGTTTTGGAATATGTTTATTCTGTACATGCTTCTTTCACTCTGTTATTTATGTTAGTATTGTGGAGTAACTACAATGTTGTTGATCCATCCTCAGTTTTCTCCTATCACAGTCATTAAACTCTGTAATTGTTTCAAAATCACCATTGGCCTCATGGTGAAATATCTGCGGAGTCCTTTGTCTCCGGCATCTGAGTTAGGTCTTCCCTGTGGCTCAGTTGGTAGAGCATGGTGTTTGCAATGCCAGGGTTGTGGGTTCGATTCCCCTGGGGAACCAGTATGGAGGAAAAAAAGAATATTTTTTTTAAATGAAATGTATGCATGCACTACTGTAAGTTGCTCTGGATAAGAGCGTCTACTAAAATGTAAAGGAAGGACGCGTGTCTCTTTGAAGTGACTGGGTGTATTGATACACCATCCAAAGTGTAGCTAATAACTGCACCATGCTTAAAGGGATATTCAATGTCTGCTTTTTTTTTACCCATCTACCAATGGGTGCCATTCTTTGCGAACCACTGGAAAACCTCCCTCGTCTTTGTAGTTATGTCCATGTTTAAAATTCACTGCTCGACCGAGGGACCTTGCAGATAATTGTGTGTGTGGAGTACAGAGATGGGGTGGTCATTTAAAACTAAACGCAACTTATTATGTGACTTGTTAAGCACATTTCTACTTCTGAACTTATTTAGGCTTGACATAACAAAGGGGTTAAATACTTATTGACTTAGATCAGTGACACAAAATCTCAATTTTATCCATTTGAAATGATGTCTGTAACACAACAAAATGTGGAACAAGTCAAGGGTCGTGAATACTTTCTGAAGGTACTGTATTTAACTATCTGAGGGGGAGAATTAGAGTGTCTTCACCGAGAGAACCCCCCCCTCCCTGGACAGAAGACGGAGCACATCTTGCTCACGTTTCAATTTTAATATGACGACAAATTTTCTTATGAAGGCTAGCGGTGAGTGGGTTCATGGCTACCTGATGCCCACAGTAGACATGTATTATTATTATATTATTATTATATCATTATTTCAATTGTACATTTACATTTGAGTCATTTAGCAGATGCTCTTATCCAGAGAGACTTAGAGTCAGTGGATTCATCTTAAGATAGCTAGGGGGGGACAACCACACATCTTAGGCATAGCAAGTACATTTTTCCTCAATAAAGTAGCTATTAGCAAAGTCAGTGTTAGTAGGAATAAAATGTACACATGAAAGAACTGCGAGACACTGGATGCCTCAGCAGTTAAGATGCACAGGAGGTGGAATCAGTGGAATGGTATCAAATACATCAAACATATAATGTACATTCGTTTTGATCCATTCGCTCCGTTTCAGCCATTATTATGAGCCGTCCTCCCTTCAATAGCCTCCACTGTTAAGATGAATTGGCCATTACAGAGTATGTGACCCTAAGCTGGCAAAGTTGACATTTTCATGACATGTTTAAGGGATAATTTGAGCCTTGTGTGGGTGGGTGACAGAAGTGGATGGTCACTTTCCTGCAGAAAGGGCTTTTTGTGAAGAGGAACTGACTTGAACTTCAACACACGCGCACACAGGCATGCACGCACGCACACACACACACACACACACACAGACATGCACACTAACACACACACACAGACACACAGACAGACTCTCTCATGCACTCGCCAAATACACGCACTGCGCGCACACACACACACACACACACACCAGAACTTTGTACGAATGAAAAACACCACAGGTGCAGACTCTCTCATGCACTCGCCAAATGCACACGCACGTACTCACACACTGCGCACACACATACCCACACACACACCAGAACTTTGTACTAATGAGAAACACCACCAGTGCACCTTATCACAGAGAGCTACTATGCATTGTTTGTAGGCCATAGAGAGAAGAAGGAAAGAAGGGAGAGACAGTGAGAAAACAAAAGGAGGATGATGAGTCAGTGTCCCTTACTAAGTTGTGGTGAAGGCCAGTCTCAGTGGGGGAGGTACAGCAGTACTGTTTAACATTAGCCTTTATTGGGACTATAGTACTGGGCGGTATCCCGGTGTTGAGAGAGGGTTGGCCGGTGGACAGTAGATGTATGCCATATGATAGGGGAGAGCGGGGGCATTTGTATCACTTTTAATCTGTACTCTTATTGCTCAGAGACCACTTGAACTAGGCAAGTCATTTTTATATAATACCATTCAAAAGTTAGGGGTCACTTAGAAATGTCCTTGATTTTGAAAGAGAAGAAAAAAAAATGTCCATTAAAATAACATAAAATTGATCTGAAATGCAGTGTAGACATTGTTAATGTTGTAAATGACTATTGTAGCTGGAAACGTCTGATTTTTAATGGAATATCTACATAGGCGTACAGAGGCCCATTATCAGCAACCATCACTCCTGTTTTCCAATGGCACGTTGTGTTAGCTAGTTGATCATTTTAAAAGGCTAATTTATCATTAGAAAACCCTCTTGCAATTATGTTAGCACAGCTGAAAACTGTTGTTCTGATTAAAGAAGCAATAAAACTGGCCTTCTTTAGACTTTGTTGAATATCTGGATCATCAGCATTTGTGGGTTCGATTACAGGCTCAAAATGGCCAGAAACAAATAACTTTCTTCTGAAACTCGTCAGTCTGCTCTTGTTCTGAGAAATGAAGGCTATTCCATGTGAGAAATTGCCAAGAAACTGAAGATCTCGTACAATGCTCTGTACTACTTCCTTCACAGAACAGCGCAAACTGTCTCTACCAGAATAGTAAGAGGACAAGTACATTAGAGTGTCTAGTTTGAGAAACAGACGCCTCACAAGTCCTCAACTGGCAGCTTCAATAAATAGTACCCGCAAAACACCAGTCTCAACGTTAGCAGTGAAGAGGTGACTCCGGGATGCTGGCCTTCTAGGCAGAGTTGCAAAGAAAAGCCATATCTTAGACTGGCCAATAAAAATAAAAGATTAAGATGGGAAAAAGAACACAGACACTGGACAGAGGAACTCTTCCTAGAAGGCTAGCATCCCGGAGTCGCCTCTTCACTGCTAACATTTTAAAATGATAAACTTGGATTAGCTAACACAACGTGCCATTGGAGCACAGGAGTGATGGTTGCTGATAATGGGCCTCTGTACGCCTATGTAGATATTCCATTAAAAACCAGCCGTTTCCTGCTACAATAGTCATTTACAACATTAACATTGTCTACACTGTATTTCTGATCAATTTGATGTTATTTTAATGGACCAAAAAATTGCTTTTCTTTCAAAAACAAGGACATTTCTAAGTGACCCCAAACCCTTGAACGGTGGTGTAAGAAACGATCATCTGTCTCCTATTCATGCACATCATATAAGTCTGTTAAGGAATTAGCATATTATCATAAGCATATGTAATGATTTTGCAGGAAATATACACATTTTTATGAAAGTATGTAACATTTACAGTAACAGCTGTTTGTGCATGGCCAATCGCTTCATTCCAAAACCTCTTGAATAGTCTGAAGGTGCCCGTATTATATATTTTTACAACTTCTATGGCACTCTACACAGGACCCCAATGCTATTTAAAGTTAGTGTTTGTATAATTCATAAAATGTGTATAATTAATGTAAGTTAAAATCACTGGTTTTCATCATTTGACTGCTTGGCTCAGGGTAATTTTAACACTGCGTTACATGTGCCCCCAACCCTAGCAGCCATGACAAAACCCAATTTTCCTAGCAAAATGAAACAATAGTGCCAATCATGACAATGTTTATCCAACATATAGTAATGAAAATGATGCTAGTTTGAATTCTTGTACATTAATGCTCAGAAAAATACAGCTGGTGGGAAAAAAAGACTTTCACACCTAAACAAACATTTGCCTTTAAAGTGTGCAAGTAGTGAGATATTTGGCTTAACAAGCCGGGAGAGAACCTAAATGGACATGTGCTGAGTGATTTTTAATCGTTCTAGCTGGTTTCTGTTTGGAGAAATTCAAGGTGTTACAGTTGCCACCGGTATCCCCTAAGTAATGACATTTCAAACTGCTCATATTATTCTGCTATGTGTAACTGGACAATCAGCATAACCCAGTCTCATTGCCATGTTGGTTCGATACTGACAACATTCTGCCATGCCCCCGTGGAAGCATGGAACGTGACTCGCTGTCTCTTCCTTTCCTTCACAAAGCAGAAACACAAAGACAAACTCACGCTGTTCGTGTTGGCTTCGGGCTGGCACTCCCCATCTGGCCCAATACGTTTAGCTGTCTGGTGCAGACCTGCCCAGCCACCTGCCCCATTACCAGTACCATACTAACAACATGACTGGGCAAGATAATCATCCTTGGCCTCCTAACATTTTCGTCTCCACTCCCTCCCTAGTACAGCGAACGGTTGGTGAAGGCCAAATATACAGCTCTGTCACTCTGTCTCCATGCCTCTGCTGTCCAGGATGATAGAGACGGTTCCAGTGGGGAAAACTGGTTGGAATAACGCAATTACAACCTCATTACTACCATAATGATGTTATTTCAACCAGCTTTGTCTGCTGGCTTCTCTGCAGATGGATGGAGGCATTGGGGTCAGCTGAGGTTCCTGGCATGGGGCATGGCTTGAGGTTGGATGATGCCCTCTAGTTTGTCTTGGCAGGGAATGAAACACACACACACACACACACACACACACACACACACACACACACACACACACACACACTCACACACAGATGTGGGCAAGCATGATGTGAGGTTTAATGATGCCCTCTGGTTTGGCAGGAGATGTGGAGCCTGCCAAGTCTGCTGCCCATCCAGGCAATGTGGCAGCCTCTACCATCTCTACCATCCACACTCCACAACAAATCACCACCCACACTCCACAACAAATCAGATTTTAACAGAGACACTGACAACCGACAGCATCCCGAGACAGTTGAGTGGTCTGGTCAGAAAACCCTGATGACTTCACAGACAAAGAGAGAGAAATTAAGCATTTTTGGGAGATCAAATATTATCGTGATGGAGAGAGTTGAGCAGAGGCATACTGTATGCTTCACATCTGTAGGGTGTGATTTGTATTCAGACTACAGACACTCCAGGAAGGCATTACTTAACTTGAGAGAAGTACTAGAGACTGAGAAGACAATCAGGAGTCTACTGAATGAGGTAATTGACCAGGTACTTTCTGATTGGTCTAGTAGGCTTCTCCATCTTCAAGCAGGACTTGTGTTTCAATGAGAGATGAAGCTGGTGGTCTCTTAAGTATGTATTTTCTCTCATTGCCTTGTCTTTGACTCACCTCTATTCTTCCCCTGTCTCTCTGCCTCTTGCTTTCTCTCGTTCAGCCATGTCTAACTCTTTCTTCCACTGTCTCTCTGCCTCTTGCTTTCTCTTGTTCAGCCATGTCTAACTCTTTCTTCCCCTGTCTCTCTGCCTCTTGCTTTCTCTTGTTCAGTCATGTCTAACTCTTTCTTCCCCTGTCTCTCTGCCTCTTGCTTTCTCTCGTTCAGCCATGTCTAACTCTTTTTTCCCCCTGTCTCTCTGACTCTCCTTCTACCCCACGCTACCCCTTCAATGGCTCCCTCTCTGGCCCTCTCCTGCCCTCCCTCTCTCCCCTGCTCCCTTTAGCTGACTCCTATGCCTCTGCTTTCAATCTCCTTAGCTCCATTGCCTGAGATTAAATATTGAAAGAGATTTAATTTTTTACATTTTAGTCATTTAGCAGACGCTCTTATCCAGAGCGACTTACAGTAGTGAATGCATACATTTCATAAAAAATGTTTTTTCCGTACTGGTCCCCCGTGGGAACAAACAATCCTGGCGTTGCAAACACCATGCTCTACCAACTGAGCCACACGGGACCACTGTTTTCTTTCCATGAGAATGGACAAGTATTGGAAAACTAATTCAAACAACCATAGGAAGCTAATCCCAATGAAACGGAGTTGTCTTTACCTTTTAACCTAGAGTCGATTGTTCGCGCCCGCATGTTAATCTAAATGGCATGATTTACAAAAAATCCGCATCAAAATCCGTCTGTTTAAACCAATGACTGTATATACAGTGTGTGTATGTACAGTGGGGAGAACAAGTATTTGATTCACTGCCGATTTTGCAGGTTTTCCTACTTACAAAGCATGTAGAGGTCTGTAATTTATATCATAGGTACACTTCAACTGTGAGAGACGGAATCAAAAACAAAAATCCAGAAAATCACATTATATGATTTTTAAGTACCGGTAATTCATTTGCATTTTATTGCATGACATAAGTATTTGATCACCTACCAACCAGTAAGAATTCCGGCTCTCACAGACCTGTTACTTTTTCTTTAAGAAGCATTTACATTTACATTTACGCCATTTAGCAGACGCTCTTATCCAGAGCGACTTACAAATTGGTGCATTCACCGTAAGATATCCAGTGGAACAACCACTTTACAATAGTACATCTATATATATTTTTTTGGGGGGGGGGTTAGAAGGATTACTTAATCCTATCCCAGGTATTCCTTAAAGAGGTGGGGTTTCATGTATCTACGGAAGGTGGTGATTGACTCCGCTGTCCTGGCGTCGTGAGGGAGCTTGTTCCACCATTGGGGTGCCAGAGCAGCGAACAGTTTTGACTGGGCTGAATGGGAACTGTGCTTCCGCAGAGGTAGGGGGGCCAGCAGGCCAGAGGTGGATGAACGCAGTGCCCTTGTTTGGGTGTAGGGCCTGATCAGAGCCTGAAGGTACGGAGGTGCCGTTCCCCTCACAGCTCCGTAGGCAAGCACCATGGTCTTGTAGCAGAAGCCCTCCTGTTCTCCACTCATTACCTGTATTAACTGCACCTGTTTGAACTCGTTACCTGTATACAAGACACCTGTCCACACACTCAATCAAACAGACTCCAACCTCTCCACAATGGCCAAGACCAGAGAGCTGTGTAAGGACATCAGGGATAAAATTGTAGACCTGCACAAGGCTGGGATGGGCTACAGGACAATAGGCAAGCATGCTCAAGCCAGCGCATGTCCAGGCCCATCTGAAGTTTGCCAATGACCATCTGGATGATCCAGAGGAGGAATGGGAGAAGGTCATGTGGTCTGATGAGACAAAAATAGAGCTTTTTGGTCTAAACTCCACTCGCCGTGTTTGGAGGAAGAAGAATGATGAGTACAACCCCAAGAACACCATCCCAACCGTGAAGCATGGAGGTGGAAACATCATTCTTTGGGGATGCTTTTCTGCAAAGGGGACAGGACGACTGCACCATATTGAGGGGAGGATGGGGCCATGTATCGCGAGATCTTGGCCAACAACCTCCTTCCCTCAGTAAGAGCATTGAAGATGGGTCGTGGCTGGGTCTTCCAGCATGACAACGACCCGAAACACACAGCCAGGGCAACTAAGGAGTGGCTCCGTAAGAAGCATCTCAAGGTCCTGGAGTGGCCTAGCCAGTCTCCAGACCTGAACCCAATAGAAAATCTTTGGAGGGAGCTGAAAGTCCATATTGGCCATCGACAGCCCCGAAACCTGAAGGATCTGGAGGTCTGTATGGAGGAGTGGGCCAAAATCCTTGCTGCAGTGTGTGTGCAAACCTGGTCAAGAACTACAGGAAACGCATGATCTCTGTAATTGCAAACAAAGGTTTCTGTACCAAATATTAAGTTCTGCTTTTCTGATGTATCAAATACTTATGTCATGCAATAAAATGCAAATTAATTACTTAAAAATCATACAATGTGATTTTCTGGATTTTTGTTTTAGATTCCGTCTCTCACAGTTGAAGTGTACCTATGATATAAATTACAGACCTCTACATGCTTTGTAAGTAGGAAAACCTGCAAAATTGGCAGTGTATCAAATACTTGTTCTCCCCACTGTGTATATATATATATATATATATATATATATATATATATATATAGCTCTCCTAATGTGAGCTATATATATATATAATATATATATTATGACACCATTCATTCCTATGTTAAGACTCAATAGCGCTTTGACTCATGGAGACATTACATGAGCAGTGTGAGCTACTACAGGAAGTGATGTTGCAGGCTAGCTCAGTGCTGCACCCTCTCATTGAGTAACTCAAGTTGATTTGATTTGTAGATTTCATGTTTAATTCCCGTTAGTTGACAATTCAACCAAATGTAAATCACAACTAGACGTTGAACCGAGGTCTGTACCCAGTGGGATCCTGTTTACTGCTAAAATGCCTGCAAGTACCGTGGTCAGCCTTGAACTTCCGGGGCTTCAATGAGAGGGGTTAGTCGTTCTCCCCTGGTTTAAACTATAGAGATCAGTTTTTTTTGGTGTCTGCTGATGTTGGCCCTCCACAGCTGTGGTGGAAGGTGGCAGAGCTACATGTATGAATGTGTTATTCAATGCCTTTCTATGGGCTAATAGAAGTAAGACCTTTTATAAATATATTTTTGGGGGGATACCTACAGGGCTCGTAAGATTTCAAATGGAGTAGCTAAATCATCCATGGTATGACTACTTTAAAACAATATGTTAGCTTAGTAGAACCCCCATCCACCCCATCCCAAAGGCTTAGACGCTTAGTAGAACCCCCATCCATCCCATCCCAAAGGCTTAGACGCTTAGTAGAACCCCCATCCACCCCATCCCAAAGGCTTAGACGCTTAGTAGAACCCCCATCCACCCCATCCCAAAGGCTTAGACGCTTAGTAGAACCCCCATCCACCCCATCCCAAAGGCTTAGACGCTTAGTAGAACCCCCATCCACCCCATCCCAAAGGCTTAGACGCTTAGTAGAACCCCCATCCACCCCATCCCAAAGGCTTAGACGCTTAGTAGAACCCCCATCCACCCCATCCCAAAGGCTTAGACGTTAATGTATCCTGCTGTCCATGATAAAACTCTCAAAGCACAAAGCTGAATGTAATTAGTGGCTGGCTAGATACACATACTCCCACGCTGTAAGATGCAAGTACTGTATGAAAGTACTTTTTGTAGTAAGAAGTGAACAGAGAAAGGACTTCTCAGTCAAAAAGTTATCTGTTCTCCTAATGTGAGCTATCGGACAGAGGGGTGTAATGTTGGGGAGAGGGGAACAGAGAGAGGAATTGGGGAGGGGGAGCGAGAAGGTGGACAGAGACGGGAACAGAGATAGGTCAGATATAAACAGACTGAATGGGGGAGGGGGAGAGAGAGGGTGGACATAGAGGGGAACAGAGAGCGGTCAGATACAGACAGACTGAATGGGGGAGGGGGAGAGAGAGGGTGGACAGAGAGGGGAACAAAGAGAGGTCAGATACAGACTGAATGGGGGAGGGGGAGAGAGAGGGTGGACATAGAGGGGAACAGAGAGAGGTCAGATACAGACAGACTGAATGGGGGAGGGGGAGAGAGAGGGTGGACAGAGAGGGGAACAGAGAGAGGTCAGATACAGACTGAATGGGGTAGGGGGAGAGAGGGTGTACATAGAGGGGAACAAGTTAACGACCAGGTAGTGTGGTCCCTGAAGAGACAGAAGGAAGGTGAAATGGATGACTGTGTGTGTGTGTGTGTGTGTGTGTGTGTGTGTGTGTGTGTGTGTGTGTGTGTGTGTGTGTGTGTGTGTGTGTGTGTGTGTGTGTGTGTGTGTGTGTGTGTGTGTGCATGCGCGCACGGGCGTTTTTGCCCCAGCCAGCTGCTTACTGTGCACTAAGACTGACTCCATGGCAGCTGATCCGCCCTCCCCAGACTGCTCATTAGAACTATGAACCCCCCCCCCCCCCCACCACAACATGCACCTGAGTCACTACCGAGAGAGAGAGAGGTGTTAGCAAAGGCCAATAATACTGCTTTAGCAAAGCCAATACTGTCAGATAAATAGGCAGTAATGGACCTGTGAATTATTCAATAGGTATGTGTATGGGCAAATGGCATCACATCTACAACAACACAGAAGGGAAGGCTCATCTAACACATTTATCTGGGAATGTGGAGGTTGCCCACATGTCTTCAACGCCTCCTCAATATAATTATTTAGTGTGAATCCGTACTCATGTTGCCTTCTGAACCAGGGCTCATAATTAATGGACTCATATCAATGTATTCATTGTAAGTGAGGATGGAAAGGGCATCGTTAAAATACTGATAATAATCAGGAAAAACACAGTTACTGTTCAAATTTGAGGTCGATCAATAACCTTATTCAGTTACGGTTATTGTAGTTATTACGCAGGGAAGAAGCAGTTGGGCCGTTCTGTTGTGCCGTTGTAGTGAGCAGGGGGCCTGCATGGTGGTTCATGGTTGTTCATATAGCCTTTTCTTTTCAAGCGTCACCAAGGACATCAGCTGCCAAGTGTCAATACTATAACAACGCAGAAAAATACTCGAGGAGGCCATTCACATTAGGACACATTCTCTATTATAATGTCTAAAAAGGATACATCTGCTGGTGAACATGAGTCTCTCTCAGGTGTGAGAGGGGGACAGAAGCAGAGCGACGGGAAGAGAGAGAAAAAGGGGAAAGAAGATGGCCATTTAGAGCAGGGGACATGAAGAGAAAGTGAGGAGAGTGAGAGCAAGAGAAACAGGGAGAGATGGAGTGAGAGAGCTGAGAAGAAAGAAATCACGATCTCCCTATATCATATCCATCTGCATATGCAACATAAAAAGATGATTGTGTCCTCCTCTCCTCCCATGTAGGCTATACAATGCATCGTCTCTCAGTCCACTACAGAGCGGCAGGAACCCTTTCATCAAGCCAGCTCAGTACGATGTCTCTCTCCTCCAAGCACCAGATCTTCTCCAGCTGTAACTGTGGTGGTCGCCACTGGCATCTCCCGATCAGCCCTCCCTCCCTCTCTCCTGATGCGCGGCATGCGCAGGCCACATCCCACCTCTCTACCACTGCTCTGACGAATAGATTGAGAAATATCACAGGGAGAGGGAAGAAGGTAACTGTCTGATGTGTGATAGCCCTCCTGCTGCTGCTGCTGCTGTGGTAAACAAACCCCATTGGGCTTCAGCTTCAAACGTCAGTGATTCATGAACACATAATAACACTTCATCTGTTTCAAATGCTACAGTTACACATTTCACCTGCCACACTAAATATGGCTGTTGAAGAAAGAAACTGCTTATCCATTGTAGCATGAGGTATGACCATGGTCTCTCCTCTCATTCTAGTGCCATCCCGCTTCTGGCAGGGGGGGGGGGGCTGACTGGAATTCAAACCAATTTCAGTTTGCTTTCATAGTAGTACTGTAAAGGGAGGTACATGTAGTTTGGTATGTGTGGTATGTGTATGCCTGATTGCACAGTCAATTGATGCACTGCACATTTCCATCTGAAGGTGGTGCGTTCTGAAAATTGGGACACTTGTAATGTATCACTTCATGCTTCATAGGATCGATTCATTTCAATATGGTTTATACCATCCTATACCGTTTGTTATGCACCTGTAATCATTAACAGTCAACGCACATGTTATATTGTCTTGCTACAAGTGGTGTCATGTTTTGGTAGTGAAAGCTCCAACACATACTAGCCTATCACAGAGGAAGGTGTGTGTTTTGTAACTGTTGCCTGTTCTAATCTGTTGCCTATTCTCTGGGCACTGCGTGGGGAGTGGCAGGTCTTGGCACTGATCAACATCAATAAAAATGTCTTCCCAACACCCAGGACACACACCAACTGATGTCATATCCGTTGCGCGACTCCCCTGCAGCCTCGTACATCTGTCTCGTCCCCTGGCATAAACTTTTCTCTGTGGTGTCTCTGGTGTGTGTTGATCAGACCGGCGCGTTGGCTCTGCTTCACACAAGAGTCCTCGGAGCGTTGGGAATGAACGCGGATCTATCCGTCTTGTTCCATTGGAGCGCTCTGAACGGCGGTGGGCACAGCCAATACAGGCAGCGACGCGGACGCATTCCTGCAACCAGGGCTGTGCGTGAATAAAGCGAGAAAAGTGTAACTGTTCCGGATAGACAGAATGCGTGCTCTATTTAGTGTCCTGTACCCGGTGATTTCAATCACGGTCTTCGGATTATATCCGTCAATGGTGAGTTTCCCTCATTATTTTTCGGAATGTCATGCGGTCTTTGCATGTTTCCGTGTCTGTGTTTCAGGATATGCTGTTTTGTTCATAATTGCACCTGTATTAAACATAGCATTGTGTAATTGAGGTAAAGAAAATACATCAAAACAGTTCCAAATGATTTGATGTCCTCAATTATGCATTCTGCGTTTAATGGCATTCGATTTGTTTTGGCTTTGCCTGCAATAACTGGAGAAACAGTGTCGGGAAATATCCAAAATATGTAAACCATTCACAATATGAGTAAGTCGAGAAAATCTTTGTTTTAGAGTGATTGAGAATTAAGGAATAACTCGCATTTGAGTCTCCTGAATGTTTGGGAGAAAACAGTAGGCTCAAGCTGTGCATCCCTTTATGATGTTACGCATCGGAGCGCACCGGAGACAAACTTTACAGTGATTAAAAAAGCTTACTGCGGTATTTAAATACATCTCAAGAATTGAGGCGTATATGCATTATGTGTGCTACATCTAAACCAATCAACGGCCACAGTTTATATATCTAGCTTTCCTTGAATTCCACATTAGGCTGCTGTATTGTCCTCCCTTTCCCAGAGCATTTTGTTAGTAAACAAATACTTGCTTTGATAGTGAATCTGTGTAGTCTATGGAAGCTGTTTTCTTGTTTTATGTCGCATCTAAACCTTCACACACCATTCCCCATGGGGCGTATTCAAGTCTTGGATTTTAGGTAAAAGAGTGACAGTTTGTTTTATCCCCTTCATGGATCATCTCTGTTAAAACTTCCGGCGAAAAAGAAACGCGCTTGTTCTCTCGGGCACATGTTTGCCTGATGCTGTCTGTATGATGATGATAGGTGTGGAACGGTGTGGAGCTGTCCACTACTTCGTGGTGCTGAAACCATTCCCTCGTCAATAGGGGGCGCGGGCGGTGAGTTGTATTTCATGTCGATTCCCTATCTCATTGAAAAATATCAATATTTTCTGCATCTCTAGAGCACCAATTTCATTTTCAACTGAGACACGTCTATGTATTACTCCATACATACATGTATGTTCCCATTAAACTAGCATTTTATTGATAGCCTAATACAAGTGACACTTAACTTTTGGATAGATGAATGAAGGTACTGTATAAGCCTTAGTCAAACAAACGTTTTCTGAAATATGCACCATGAGCCACGTTTTAATATGGGCCTGTATAGTAGTAAAAACATGTCACCATTTACAGCAGGCCTAGTTGAATCATTTGATGGCAATTTTGTGACAGTCAGACCATTCTTAACCAAACCTCTAGCATGATTAAACAACCCAGGGTAATGTGATGATCTTCACCATCAGATGGCACCCCGCAGTGTGCCTAAGTAGATCCCGACACCCACAGAGAATGAAATATAGGCCTAAATGTATTCATTCCCCTCTGATTGTGCGCCAGGCAACTAATTGTAATGTCGCTGATAAGGGTTGGCAGATTCATGATTAAAACGATGCTGGGGAATTTGTGTTTTGATTGCAAATGATATTACCCACCTGGAGGACATATCGATAGCGGGTGATGGGACTTGATTAAAGATTGAAGGGGGCTAATATGCGCACACACACACACACACACACACACACACACACACACACACACACACACACACACACACACACACACACACACACACACACACACACACACACACACACACACACACACACACACACACAGCTGTCAGTGTCTCTCCGTATGTCTCTGTTTTCAAATGTTAATTGACTTATTAGCTGCACAATTTATTGAGACTAGAATACAGCTTATTTAGGTGTAAGGCTGAATGAGATACATGTCTCTCTTGGTACAATAAATCTGTAGATAGGATCAGATGATTGTGTTTTGTCCCTTGAATGTATTTATTAGATATGACATTGGGTTCCTTCATTATACCACAATGTGAGAACATTATTTCATGTGAAAATTGAATGTGCAACTAAGAAGGGACAGAGACTTGCCAACAGATGGTGATATTTTCCACCAAAAAATGGATTATCTTCTGTTCCCTCGTAGACATGAAATATTCATTGTTCAGTTCAGTAGGCTTGGCATGGCAAAGACTTTCATTCAAGCTGAATATGAGATGAGGATGCAGTCGAACAGAGAGGACAGGATACACACACCTTAGGGATGAAAACCCTTGACATGCATCTCTCTCACTCACTTTCTCATGTCTCTCTGTCTCTCTGTATATGTCTTTCTGTCGGTCTGTCTCTCTTGCTCCCCCACTCCTATCTCTCTGTGAGTCAGCACTACAGCTCTCCGTTTTCTTCTGAATTAAATATGACACGCCTAACGATGTGACAACAAAAACAAAACAAACCCACAGCAACACAGTGGCGACAGTGTAAACACAACCATTAGTTATAATACATGTCCGTTTTCTCTGGGTCCTTGTCTTCAAAGCTCAGAGGTATTGGATGGGAAATAAAGAAAATAGTGCATTATTTTGTTACACTGGGGATGGTATGCACTTAGCGTTGTTTACTCTTTCTCCATTTCTTAGCCCTCTCTATATTAGAGTTCTAACAAGATGAGAGTGACAAGCTAGTTGGGAATTTACCCAACATCTTTCACTGTGATGCTTTTTGACAATGTGACAACTGGCCCGAATCACTGCTGTCTTTGTAGTGTGTGATGATGTGTGTGGGGTTGTGTGTGGTGATGTGTGTTGATGTGTGTGATGATGTGTGATGATGTGTGTGGGGTTGTGTGTGGTGATGTGTGTGTTGATGTGTGTGATGATGTGTGATGATGTGTGTGGTGATATGTGTGTGGTGATGTGTGTGGTGATGTGTGTGGTGATGTGTGTGGTGATGTGTGTGATGATGTGTGTGGTGATATGTGTGTGGTGATGTGTGTGGTGATGTGTGTAGTGATGTGTGTGATGATGTGTGTGGTGATGTGTGTGGTGATGTGTGTGATGATGTGTGTGGTGATGTGTGTGGTGATGTGTGTGGTGATATGTGTGTGGTGATGTGTGTGGTGATGTGTGTGGTGATGTGTGTGATGATGTGTGTGGTGATGTGTGTGGTGATGTGTGTGGTGATGTGTGTGATGATGTGTGTAATGATGTGTGTGGTGATGTGTGTGGTGATGTGTGTAATGATGTGTGTGGTGATGTGTGTGATGATGTGTGTGGTGATGTGTGTGATGATGTGTGTAATGATGTGTGTGGTGATGTGTGTGGTGATGTGTGTGGTGATGTGTGTGATGATGTGTGTGGTGATGTGTGTGATGATGTGTGTAATGATGTGTGTGGTGATGTGTGTGATGATGTGTGTGGGGTTGCAGTTGTTGAAAATACAAATCACGCAATGCAGGGGATCAAAGAAAGACATGTAGTATCCCCTCAGTGTCTCCCACTATAGCTCTCCGTATTACTATCCGTATTACTATCTGTATTACTATCCATATTACTATCCGTATTACTATCCGTATTACTATCCGTATTACTATCTGTATTACTATCCGTATTACTATCTGTATTACTATCCGTATTACTATCCGTATTACTATCCGTATTACTATCCGTATTACTATCTGTATTACTATCCATATTACTATCCGTATTACTATCCGTATTACTATCTGTATTACTATCCGTATTACTATCTGTATTACTATCCATATTACTATCCGTATTACTATCCGTATTACAATCCGTATTACTATCCGTATTACTATCCGTATTACAATCCGTATTACTATCCGTATTACTATCCGTATTACTATCCGTATTACTATCCGTATTACAATCTGTATTACTATCCGTATTACTATCCGTATTACTATCCGTATTACTATCCGTATTACTATCCGTATTACTATCCGTATTACTATCAATATTACTATCCGTATTACTATCCGTATTACTATCCGTATTACAATCCGTATTACTATCCGTATTACTATCCGTATTACTATCCGTATTACTATCCGTATTACTATCCGTATTACTATCCATATTACTCACACAATTAAATAGATAAAGACTCCAGTCCATTTACAAATATGAGAAAATTATCCAATTCAAGGAAGTGGTATCACTCTCTAAATTAAAAATGTCACTTCATTCGACATAAGACTTTCTTTAGATTGCAGCTTTACCGACATCTGTGCGATTATGACTCTACAGACAATTCCAGACACAAACAGTCATCACATTATTACGGACACAGGCAGTGTGTTCAGCCCACCACCGACATAGCTATCTTATGTCTCTTTTCTTCCACACCCCCACTGTCAGGCTATCGCAGGCATAGCTCTCCCTCTCTTCTCTCCTCCGTCTCTCCTTCCCTTATTAATTACAGTAATTGTGGCCCTGAGGGGTGATGCAGACAGTCCACATATCAGACACATATCACTGCACACTACCCACAGCCTATAATAACAGAGAAGAATAGATTCAAAGTTTTGGTCTCAGTAGACTTCCACTGTGCAGTCACAGCAAGCAAGATAATTATGTGGCAGGCTTGTCAATAGCTATCACTCAATATCAGTTAGAGGTTCTCTTTTGTCTTTCTTGTTTCCATCGTCATTAAATGCCACTAAATGTTAGTTGATTGTTTCCGGAAGGTGTACGTAGGTTGAACGTCTGTATGTGTGCTGTCTAAATGTACTGTACTGTACCTATTTATCAAGTACTGCATGTATTATGCAAAATGCTAATCCATGCAGACAAGGTCAGTACATAGTTCAACTAGGTAATAGGATAGGAAAATGTCTCCACTTACCTGATGCTAATTTGAAGAGTTGTAACGTATAACTCCAGAGTGTTAATACCATTAGTCAATTTCAGTCCTTTTATTGATTATCTTGCTTGTAACACCATGGATGCAGCAAATCTTGATAATACATTCTTTCACTTTACATAAACCAGCCCTCATAATCAGAACCACATAATGAGCCTGTATGGATGAATGAATGAATGAATCTTTTATTTTAAAGTCAAATCACCTTATTGGCGACCCATCCCTTACGGGATCAATTCACACTTTAAACAAACATTACAATGGTGCGTACAGTGAGACCTCTGGTGTACTGCACAGTGCGCACCGCGTTCAAAGAATAACACATATCAACATGATAACAAGTAATGTTAGCCAAGCCATAACAACAACCTCCAAGCCTTCAAACTAAGAGATCATATTTGATCGCTCGCTCATTATCTTCCATTCGTTGTGATTAAGACAAACACTGTGGCTGGCTGTTTCGTCTAAGTGATCCATTGCAGTACATTCACAGCAGGAAGATGTGAGTGTGTGAAAGATAATGAGGTGGAGTAAAAAGAGGATGTCCGTGGAAGAATGTTTGAGACCGTGTGCTGCAGTATCTCTTGTGCTCTCTCTCTCTCTCTCTCTCTCTCTCTCTCTCTCTCTCTCTCTCTCTCTCTCTCTCTCTCTCTCTCCATATATTCTTCTCTCTCTCTCTCTCTCTCTCTCTCTCTCTCCATATATTCTTCTCTCTCTCTCTCTCTCTCTCTCTCTCTCTCTCTCTCTCTCTCTCTCCATATATTCTTCTCTCTCTCTCTCTCTCTCTCTCTCTCTCTCTCTCTCTCTCTCTCTCTCCATATATTCTTCTCTCTCTCTCTCTCTCTCTCTCTCTCCATATATTCTTCTCTCTCTCTCTCTCTCTCTCTCTCTCTCTCTCTCCATATATTCTTCTCTCTCTCTCTCTCTCTCTCTCTCTCTCTCTCTCTCTCTCCATATATTCTTCTCTCTCTCTCTCTCTCTCTCTCCATATATTCTTCTCTCTCTATCTCCATATATTCTTCTCTCTCTCTCTCTCTCTCTCTCTCTCTCTCTCTATATATATATATATATACTTCTCTCGCTCTTTCTCCCTCTCTCTCTCCATATATTCTTCTCTCTCTCTCTCTCTATATATATATATATATATATTTTCTCTTTTTTTCTCTTTCTCTCCATTTTATTCTCTCTCTCTCCATATATTTTTCTCATTCTCTCTCTTTCTTTCCCTCTTTCTCTCTCTCCATATATGTATCTCTCTCTCTCTTTCTTTCTCTCTGCATATATTTCTCTCTTTCTCTCTCTTTTTCTTTCTCTCATATATGTATCTTTCTCTCTCTCTCTATCTTTCTTTCTCTCCTCTTTCTCTCTCAATATATTTTTCTCTCTTTCTTTCTCTCTCCTTCTCTCTCATACTTCTCTCTCTCTCCATATATTTCTCTCTCTTTCTCTCTCTTTCTCTTTCTTTTTCTCTGTCTCCATATATTTCTCTCTCTCTCTCTCTCTCTCTCTCTCTCTCTCTCTCTCTCTCTCTCTCTCGCTGACTCACACACCTTCTTCCCCGTCAGCACCAACACCAATCAGTCATGAATCAAAGCCTCCCTAACGTCTCTCTTCCCTGTATATCTCTCATGTTCGCAGTGCTACACTGGTTGTTGTTGTTGTTATGTTTGCAGGTCGCCATTTGTCATTTTGAATCATGGCTGACTTAAATGTCTGTCTCTATCTTGTTATGGAGATCTGTGGAGGCACACACACATACACACATACACACACACACACACACACACACACACACACACACACACACACACACACACACACACACACACACACACACACACACACATACAGCAACTCCGACTTCATCTTATCCACCATTAGACCAGAAATGTTAACTCGTTTCAGGAGTATGATCATCAATTCCAAGACAGACATGTGCATTCCACTTCAGTTGCTCACAATATCTCATAGGTTTTATAGAGACAGTTTGATCGATTTAATGTAAATGAATAGCGATGTGGGCTATTTTGTTGGCTTGTTTGTTCAACATCCTTTATACTGATAGGCCAGAGCTAGTTTAATTTGTCATACTGTGTGTGTGATGCAATCAGTCCCAATATCAGACATCTGTGTGTGTGTGCATGTGTGGGTGTGGATGAACGTGTGTGTGTGTGTGTTCAGTCATTTTATCTCGGTTGCATCCCAGGGTTAACTTCAGACCACTACAACTCTAACTGAATGGATCTCAACCTCACTATCAACTGTCTGTGCATTTGTTTTTACCCTGCTGCGGGCGGTTAGGTGTTGAAGTTGGCTCTGCTACAGGACTCATCTTGCATAGTAAAGCTCCATTCAAACTGTACATCAAAGTAACACGGTTATGGGACAGAGTTCACATAAGTTTCATGCACAGAGGATTACAAAACATTAATAGCAACATTTCTGTCTCACATACACACTACAGTACAGTGTACAGTACCTGTCCAGCCAATACACAGTATAATCTAATACAATTTGATTTGTCGCATGCTTCGTAAACAGGTGTGGACTAACTTTGAAATGCTTACTTACGGGTCCTTCCCAACAATGTAGAGAGAAGAAAATAGAGAAATAATATAAATGTAAAACACGTAATAATAAAGTAATAATAGATACACATTGAGTAATGATAACTAGGGGTACCAGTACCGAGTCCATGTGCAGGAGTATGAGGTAATTGAGGTATAAACACTATAAATACAAAGTATGTGGACACCCCTTCAAATGAGTGGATTTTTCTATTTCATCCACACCCGTTGCTGACAGGTGTATAAATTGAAGCACACAGCCATGCAATCTCCATAGACAGACATTGGCAGTAGAATGGCCTTACTGAAGAACTCATTGACTTTTAAAGTGGCACCGTCATAGGATGCCACCTTTCCAACAAGTCAGTTCGTCAGATTTATGCCCTGCTAGAGCTGCCCTGGTCAACTGTAAGTGCTGTTATTGTAAAGTGGAAACATCTAGGTGCAACTACGGCTCAGCCACAAAGTGGTAGGACACACAAGCTCACAGAACTGGACCGGCGAGTGCTGAAGCGCAAAGAGCTTAAAAATCGTCCTTCCTCGGTTGAGACACTCACTACCAAGTTCCAAACTGCCTCTGGAAGCAATGTCAGTTCGTTAGGAGCTTCATACAATGGGTTTCCATGGCCAAGCAGCCGCACACAAGCCTAAGACCACCATGCGCAATGCCAAACGTCGGCTGTAGTGGTGTAAAGCTCGCCGCCATTAGACTCTGGAGCAGTGGAAAAGCGTTCTCTGGATTAATGAATTACGCTTCACCATCTGGCAGTCCGACGGACGGATCTGGGTTTGGCGGATGCCAGGACAACGCTGCCTTTTCATGGCTTAGTGAAGGGAAATCTTAACGCTACAGCATACAATGACATTCCAGACGATTCTGTACTTCTAACTTTGTGGCAGCAGTTTGGGGAAGGCCCTTTCCTGTTTCAGCATGACAATGTCCCCGTGCACAAAGTGAGGTCCATACAGAAATGGTTTGTCGAGATTGGTCTGGAAGGACTTGACTGGCCTGTGGAACCCCGTGGAACACCTTTGGGATGAATTGGAACATTGACTGTGAGCCAGGTCTAATCGCCCAACATCAGTGCCCGACTTCACTAATGCTCTTGTGGCTGAATGGAAGCAAGTCCCCGCAGTAATGTTCCAACATCTAGTGGAAAGCCTTCCCAGAAGAGAGGAGGCTGTTATAGCAGCAAAGTGGGGACCAACTCCATATTAATGTCCATGATTTTGGAATGAGATATTCGAAGAGCAGGTGTCCACATAATTTTGGTCATGTAGTGTATGTACATATAACTAGGAATAAAGTAACAGATAATAAACAGTAGCAGCAGCAGATGTGATTATTTAAAAAAGTGCAAAGAGGGTGACTTTCAGCCTACCGAGGAGGAAGATGCATTGTTGTGCCCTGTTGAACTCTGTGTTGGTGTGTTTGGACCATGATAGATCATTAGTGATTTGGACACCGAGGAACTTGAAGCTTTCGACCTGCTAAACTACAGCCCCATCGATGTGAATGGAGGCATGCTCTGCCCTCCATTTAATGTTGTCCATGATCAGCTGCTTTGTCTTGCTGACGTTGAGGGAGAGGTTGTTGTCCTGGCACCACACTGCCAGGTCTCTGACCTCCTTCTATAGGTGTTCTCGTCGTCGGTGATCAGGCCTACCAACGTTGTGTCTTTGGCAAACTTAATGATGGCCATGCAGTCATGGGTGAACAGGGAGTACAGGAGGGGACTAAGCACTCACTCCTGAGAGGCCCCCATGTTGAGGGTCAGCATGACAGATGTGTTGTTGGCTACTCTCACCACCTGGGGTATCCAGTTGCAGAGGGAGGTGTTTAGTCCCAGGGTCCATAGCTTAGTGATGAGCTTGGAGGGTTCAATGGTGTTGAACGCTGAGCTGTATTCAATGAACAGCATTCTCACGTAGGTGTTCCTTTTGTCCAAGTGGGAAAGGGCAGTGTGGAGTGGAATAGATATTGCGTCCTCTGTGGATCTGTTGGGGCGGTATGCGAATTGGAGTGGGTCCAGGGTGTCTGGGGTGTTTGGTGGTGTTGTGAGCCATGACCAACCTTTCAAAATATTTCGTCGCTACAGAACTGAGTGCTACGGGGCGATAGTCATTTAGACAGGTTACCTAGGTGTTCTTGGGCACAGGGACTATGGTGGTCTGCTTGAAACATGTAGGTATGACGGACTGGGTCAGGGAGAGGTTGGAAATGTCAGTGAATGCATGGTTCAGTGTTGCTTGCCACGAGGGGAGCATAGAGGGCATTTAGCTTGTCTTGTAGGCTCGCGTCACTGGGCATCTCTAGCCTTTAGGTCAGTGCGGATGTTGCCTGTAATCCATGGCTTCTGGTTGGGATATTTAGTACAGTCACTGTGGGGATGACGTTGTCAATGCACTTATTAATGAATCCAGTGACTGATGTGGTAAACTCTTCAATGCCATCGGATGAGTCCCAGAACATATTCCAGTCTGTACTAGCGAAACATTCCTATAGCTTTGCATCCGCTTCATCTGACCACTTTTGTATAGAGCCCATCACTGGTACTTTCTGTTTGAGTTTTTGCTTGTAAGCAGGAATCAGTAGGATAGAGTTATGGTAAAATTTACCAAATGGAGGGCGAGGGAGAGCTTTGTATGCATCTCTCTGTGTGGAGTAAAGGTGATCTAGAGTTTTCTCACAGATGACAAGTTGGTAGAAATTAGATAAAATGGATTTCAGTTTTCCTGCATTAACATTTTCTTGTTAGCGTATGGCCCTATACAGTTTGTTGTGTGTGGTCATAGTGCCAGCATCGGTTTGTCGTGGTAAATAGACAGCTATGAAAAATATGGATGAAAACTCACTTGGTAAATAGTTTGGTATACAGCTTATTATGAGGTATTCTATCTCAGACGAGCAGAACCTCGAGACTTCCTTAATATTGGAGATCGCGAACCAGCTGTTGTTAACAAAGAGACACACACCACCCCCTTTGAGCTTACCCGACGCTGCCATTCTGTCCTTCCGATGCACAGAAAAAACAGCTAGAATATTATCCATGTCCTTGTTCAGCCAAGTTTCCGAGAAACATAGGATATCACAGTTCTCCAGGTCCCATTGATGGGATAGTTTCGAACGGTGCTCGTCCAGTTTGTTCTCCAGTGACTGTACATTCACCAATAGAACAGGTAGTAGAGGTGGATTAGCTACTCCGTAGTTTCATCAGGGTACCCGCACGTCGGCCTCTGTATCGCTGTCTCTTTCTCTTCCGAGTGTTGGGGATTAGGACCTATTGTTCTAGGTCTCTGGAAGTTAGATAGAGAAGCATCTGCTACAAGGCTACATTGGTTTCACACAGAGATGCACTCCAAAGGCTGGTCATTAATCATTCTTACAAAATACCATTCAGTGGAGCCATAGAGCCATCCCCAGTGGACCAGCACTGTTTTACTCCCTGCACAAGCATCTGTGGTTGTGTATTTCTCTCCCCCTTCTCTCTCTCTCTCTCTCCCTCTCTCTCTCTCTCTCTCTCTCTCTCTCTCTCTCTCTCTCTCTCTATTTCTCTTTAACCCCCTCTCTCACATTAGTTCTCACCACACATCTCATGTTTGACACTCTCTCCATTTTCTCTCTCTCTCTCTCTTTAACCCCTCTCTCCCTTACCTTCGCTCTCACCACACATCTCATGTGGTGAAATTTGAAATTGTGTTTTTTACATCGGATAAAAGCAGAGACTCAGAGCTAGAAAAGTATATATCATACACTGCAGTTGAGGAGCAATGGGAAGGTAATTCTGCTTTGAAAGTTAATGAACTTGTAACCCCACTTTTGAGAAAATGGCCCGTGAATGTTTTTAGTATACACCCATCAAGCATCATTCACATCCTCTGAAGTCTTTGCCCCACCCATCTCTTTAAGGATTCACAGTGTAGTAAACAACCAAAGATTAATAATCAAGACTAAAAATGGTAAAGTAGTAGCAAAAGATAGTAATAAAAATAAACTGTATTTAGTCCTTGGCCTATATCCTAATCTGACTTTGGTGCAGGTCATGTTGTTCTTCACATTACTGTCTCTGGTAAACACACACGATATCAAATAAAATCTAAGTTGATTTGTCACATGCACAGGATACAGAAGGTGTAAACGGTAGAGTGAAATGGTTACTTGAATAGTGGAGTCTTTTGTTTAGACATTTAGCTAGCTATCTAAACAATGAACCATAATCCCAACTCTAATGCCACATTCAAAACAACTGGCAACTAGGAAATCTCCAACTTCCGACTTCAATGTGTTCAAAACAACTTGGAACTCAGAAAAAAAACAGCTCCGACTGGGAAAAATCGATTTCAACGGTCATCCTACTCGGAATTCCAACTCGGGAACATGGGCCTCTTTCTAGTGCTCTGACTTTCCGACCTGAAAATCACTGACGTCATGATTTGACCTCGTATTTTTCATTGTTCCCAGTTGTTTTGAACGTGGCAATACACCCATACATGAATCTGCAGGTAGCTAAAGCTAACCAACTAGGTTTTATGTTAACTAGCTAACTAACATTAGGCTATAACTAGCAATGCACATGACTTCCTGAGATACTAATAATATTACTACACAGATCATAAACATAACGTTCGCTAGCGAGCCAGCCAGCTAACATTAGCTAGCTAGCTAACAGTACACTTTTTAACTTGCAATGAAAACTACTTTCTGTCTAAATTATAAATGTATAATACCTGAAAATGTAGCTGGACTCTTACCTGTATACATGGATGAACGCTTCTCCCTCTCTGTCATGGATGCCATGGTTGCCCTTAATATAAAGATGTAATCCAGAGACAGGTGTTTTATACAACAGCCTTCTTTCTGTGTTCTCTTTTTGGACTCTCTCCGCATTTGACAATCATCTCTCCACTTCCACTGGGCATTCCACTGATTTTGAAACTCTGTCAACTTCTTCCGTGACAACAACACCATTTCTTCTCCACCGTTTACATCTGAAGACCCTACAATGTCTGGTTAATTTTTTTTTTTTTACCTAAATCAAGGATTTCCTAATTGTCTGATTCTTTTTCAGAGAATCAGCATTGCACGATCATCCTCCAGAAAGTAGTCCATCACAACTTTTTACCACTAAGCTTTGTCAATAGCGCTATTAACTTCAGCGCAGCAACGTTGAGAGTAGAAGCAAAATATTTTCAGTTCTTCATGATATCTTTTAAAAAAAGCAGTGGTAGAAAGGATTATCCACACTCATTTTATAGAGAGAAGCATGCTACACGGCAGACCAATCCGAACTCATCTCTCGGCATGTCCAGCCCATCCATTATCTCAGCCAATCATAGCTAGCGGGAAGGTACTTGTATTTTTCCATGGATAAACCAACTAGGGTCATAATTTTCTTTGTATGTACAGATGGCATACAAGTTTGTTATTAAGGCACATGAAAGTTCACATGTTCCAGAAGGCATTTCTGCAACAACAAGTTAAAATGCCTCTCCTGTGAAGTAGTGACGTGTGGCATACGCCAAGTTTTTGAAACGGGTCACTCATGTTCGACTCTCCATCTCTCTCCCTTTCATTTTCTCTCTTCCTGGCTCTCTCTCTTTCTATCTCTCTCTCTCTGAAGTGAAACAGCAACATAAATATGAGTTTATAGTTCAGCCTTGAATGGGAAGGTCGTCAGAGAGTTGCACTTTTAAAGGAATGGAGAAAAATAAAACGTAGCGGTGTGATTGGCTGTATTCAAGGCACTGGTTACAGAGGCAGAAAGAACTTGTTTTAATATAGAGTGGCCTTGCCCAATGTCCTTAGTTGCTGTTGGTTGTACATGGCATGAGCATGACTTATATTTCCTATTTTGCGGAAGATATACAGACCATTCAAAAGTTTGGACCCACCTACTCATTCAAGGGTTTTTCTTCATTTGTACTATTTTCTACATTTTATAATAATAGTGATTACATCACAACTATGAAATAACACATATAGAATCATGTAGTAACCAAAAAAGTGTTAAACAAATGAAAATATATGTTATTTTAGATTCTTCAAAGTAGCCACCCTTTGCTTTGACAGCTTTGCACACTCTTGGCATTCTCTCAACCAGCTTCACCTGGAATGCTTTACCAACAGCCTTGAAGGAGTTCCCACATATGCTGAACACTTGTTGGCTGCTTTTCCTTTTCTCTGCAGTCCAACTCATATCATACCATCTCAATTGGTTTGAGGTCGGGTGATTGTGGAGGCCAGATCATCTGATGCAGCACTCCATCACTCTCCTTCTTGGTCAAATAGCCCTTACACAGCCTGTTGGTGTGTTGGGTGATTGTCCTGTTGAAAAATAAATGATAGTCCCACTAAGCGCAAACCAGATGGGATGGTGTATCACTGCAGAATGCTGTGGTAGCCATGCTCGTTAAGTGTGCCTTGAATTCTAAATAAATCACAGAAAGTGTCACCAGCAAAGCACCCCCACACCATCACACCTCCTCTTCAAGTCCTCACGGTGGGAACCACATATGCGGAGATCATCCGTTCACCTACTCTGCATCTCACAAAGACACGGCGGTTAAAACCCAAAATCTCAAATTTGGACTCATCAGACCAAAGGACATATTTCCACCGATCTAATGTCCATTACTCGTGTTTCTTGGACAAAGCAAGTCTCTTCTTCTCATTGGTGTCCTTTAGTAGTGGTTTCTTTGCAGCAATTCTACAATGAAGGCCTGATTCACGCAGTCTCCTCTGAACAGTTGATGTTGAGATGTGTCTGTTCCTTGAACTCTGTGAAGCATTTATTTGGGCTGCAATTTCTGAGGCTGGTAACTCTAATGATCTTATCCTCTGCAGCAGAAGTAACTCTGGGTCTTCCTTTCCTGTGGCGGTCCTCATCAGAGCCAGTTTCATCATAGCGCTTGATGGTTTTTGCGACTGCAGTTAAAATTTTCCGCATTGACTAACCTTCATGTCTTAAAGTAATGATGGACTGTCATTTATCTTTGCTTATTTGAGCTGTTCTTGCCATAATATGGACTTGGTCTTTTACCAAATAGGGCTATCTTCTGTATACCACCCCTACCTTGTCACAACACAACTGTTTGGCTCAAACGCATTAAGAAGGAAAGAAATTCCACAAATTAACTTTTAATAAGGCACACCTGTTCATTGAAATGCATTCCAGGTGACTACTTCATGAAGCTGGTTCAGAGAATGTCAATAGTGTGCAAAGCTGTCATCAAGGCAAAGGGTGGCTACATTGAAAAATCTGAAATATATTTTGATTTGTTTAACACTTTTTTGCGTACTACATGATTCTACAAATGTGTTATTTCATAGTTGTGATGTCTTCACTATTATTCTACAATGTAGAAAATAGTAAAAATAAAGAAAATCCCTTGAATGAGTAGGTGTGTCCAAACTTTTGAATGGTACTGTATATATCTATACAGTGGGTTCTTTATATCAGTGGGTTCTGTCTGGAGTACCCCTGAAGTCCCCGCTCATGTGCATTTTGCCAGTAAGCCTAGGGTCTCATGAGTCTTCTCAAGTACCATCTGTGGATAGGCCAAGTCCCCCCCAGGAGTCCTTGTACCCCTGGTTGGAACCACTGCTTTCTATCACTAGCTATATGATAATCTAGCTACCAGCTCACATTGAAAAATGTTGTCTGTCGTCCAACGGCTTTTACCCAGATCAAGGATTCCCTTCACCAATATTTTTCTGTGTGTGCGTGTGCGCGTGTGTGCGCGTGCGTGTAGACAATTGGGCCTAAGGAGGGTTGGCAGGTGTACAGCTCTGCCCAGGATGCCGATGGTCGGTGTATCTGCACGGTGGTGGCACCTGAACAGAACCTCTGCTCCAGAGATGCCAAGGGAAGACAGCTCCGCCAGCTACTGGAGAAGGTACCCCACAAACATGCATGCACTCTCACACACACACACACACACACACACACACACACACACACACACACACACACACACACTAACACAAACTACCCCTTAGTCTCTCTTTATCGTCTCCCTCCCTCTGTCTCTCTCTCTTTCTCTCTCCCGCCCTTTTTCTCTCTCTCTCCCTTTCTCTCCCTCTCTTTCTCTCTCCCCCCTTTCTCTCCCTCTCTCTTTCTCGTTCTCCCTCCCTCTGTCTCTCTCCCTCTCTCTCTCTTTCTCTCAGTCCTCTGCTTTCACCCTTTTTAGCTCTTTCCAGGAATCAGCTGACCTTCATCGGATGTGTCAGATGAACACACAACACCTACCATAGAATGAACACACAACACCTACCATAGAATGAACACACAACACCTACCATAGAATGAACACACAACACCTACCATAGAATGAACACACAACACCTACCATAGAATGAACACACAACACCTGCCATAGAATGAACACACAACATCTACCATAGAATGAACACACAACACCTACCATAGAACGAACACACAACACCTACCATAGAATAAACACACAACACCTACCATAGAATAAACACACAACACCTACCATAAAATGAACACACAACACCTACCATAGAATAAACACACAACACCTACCATAGAACGAACACACAACACCTACCATAGAACGAACACACAACACCTACTATACAATTAAGCAACTAGCTCTCAGTGTCACATCAGAATTAGACATTCATCCATGTTTTGCAAACGTCAAATTTCTAAGTGTTTAAGGTTAGAGTTAAGTTTAGGCATTAACTCTGAACATTTAAGGTTAGAGTTAAGTTCAGGCATTAACTCTGAAATCCTGAGGTTAACTGTGAATGGTTAAGGTAAGGGTTAGGGTTTGAGATAGGCTTAACCCTTTGACACGTACCAACAAATGGGTGTGATCATTCTACAGTGGTCCCTGCAGCATACGCTCAAACGGGTGTGATCATTCTACAGTGGTCCCTGCAGCGTACGCTCAAACGGGTGTGATCATTCTACAGTGGTCCCTGCAGCGTACGCTCAAACGGGTGTGATCATTCTACAGTGGTCCCTGCAGCGTACGCTCAAACGGGTGTGATCATTCTACAGTGGTCCCTGCAGCGTACGCTCAAACGGGTGTGATCATTCTACAGTGGTCCCTGCAGCGTACGCTCAAACGGGTGTGATCATTCTACAGTGGTCCCTGCAGCGTACGCTCAAACGGGTGTGATTAGTAATGCTTATTTAGAACGTCCAGTTTTCATTGACACAACAGTCAGCGTTTGAGCTGGCCACACTGTTATTTCACAAAAGCATTTTGCACAAACACAGTCCTTACAAAGTTATGTCCTGAATGTGACCAGTTTATTTTTGGATGCAATGTTCAGACATTCACAGAAGTAGCGAGAGCATAGCAGAAACATCCAAACTCTGAAAATGTGGGCTACATTAGTCCTAGCGCTAACTGATGAAAGATTGATGTAACTCAAGCGGTCATATTTAGCTAACTCTTTTGCTGACAGAAACCACAATATGAATTAGCTAATAGCAATTACTATTTACAATTCATCACATCACGGGTGAGCTCACCATTGATACAAATAATTGAGTAAAACAATCCGACGATGGGTAGTTTTTGCACGCCACCATGTTTTTTTTCGCGTCAACCAAAGATATAAGAAGAGGAGATGAGATGGATTTGCGTCTGTTTGCACTATGCATGTTGAAGGCGGTGTGTCATCTACGAACATTCACCTCCCTTCATTCACTTTCAGGAGTTTACTCTAAAGATAAGGGAACCATTCCTTCACCTCATTACAATATCTTTGGTCTGACAGATGTTTACGTACCACCCAGAATGCAGTGTATAATGTCAACAAACATGGCGCCACACATAGCTAGCAAATAGCTAAGCATTAGCTCATCATAATCAGTACAACCTTCAAGAAATGATTTTACACGCATCATAGGTGTCCATTACAATCTATGCGATAATCGGAATGCATTATTTGTCACCAGTACTTGAAAACATGTGAATAAAACTGTAAATACATTATTCTCCATACATACATACTGTATCCTACAGTAGAAACGACAACACTATATACAGAAAATAAGGCACTTACTTTGATAGGAACGCACACATGTCCAAAGTTATTATTTGTAAGGAAAACAACAATGAAGGCAATGCAAGCACCAGCCAGAAAATGTGCAAAACTGCGCAAATGTCTGCATACTTGATATGCGGAAACACTGGGGAAGTGCTTGGGCTCTCCTCGAAGAGAGAAGTTGGTCCGGCTCAGTAAAGCCTCAAACATAAATTGTCTGCAACAGTGATATGGGCTACTTCTATGTGAATTAATGAGGAGGCAGAACACACCTCAATTCTGTTGTTAGAAAATAAAACTTGTTAGAAAATAATTAGAAATTGACAAGTTGAAACATACTGTAGCCTATTGATAATTAGCAAGCAGCGCATGTTAACTGTCCTGTTGCGTAACAATCACATTTCAGTGCATTCTGACATCATGTGCATAAATCAACTGACACTGGGGGTGACCGTTAGAAATATTTGGATCTCACGCATGAAAAGGTTAAAACAAAAACCTCAAAAACGACTTTCTATCGCTGGATTCAAACATGCAATGTTCGGCAAGATGCTTGCCCATCCTCCATCCCCGTCCACAACATCCTAACAAAACCGAAACCTACTTGAAGGTAACAGCGCTCGCTGTTGCCCCTAGTGGACAGTTTCCAACTCGTCTCCAGACATCCTCAGACATGGATGGATGTCGAATACTGACTTGTATCACAGGTGACCTGGCTGCAATTAACATACAACACCTACCATATAATTAACACACAACACCCATCATAGAATCAACACACAACACCTAACATAGAATCACCTAGAAGCAAAGTTAGCACTCTGCAACATCTTAGGAACACCTGTTGTGATAGGGTTAAAAGTCACGGTACACTTCAAAGGGAGTTTTATCTTTTTACAGTGAAAGATCCCTTATAAAAGATGCTGTGTGTATTAAGTGCTGGACCTCAGTATACACAGTTATCTTCACTCTGAAGTGATCTATCATACACATTACTGGACCTCTACGATGCCAGCGCATAAGTAGAGTGATTTAAGAGAATGTCATTTATACCTGTGTGTGTGTGATGAATGGCTAGGTTGTTAATCATATGGGAGGAGAAGCTAATCGTATTATTAATATGCAGATGTAGGCATCATTTTGTATCTGCTGCTGTCTGTTGAGGAGGATTGTGTTGTTAACTTGTGATTCATGTTTTCCAATGCTTCAACACGGTATACATATAAGAAAAGTAAGGCACAGATGGATAATGTCTTGAATAATTGTATTCTTTTTTTTCAACATCCATTTCAGGTGTAGGGATATATGTTTAAATAGAGTTTTCAAACAGGTCTGAATTCCAACTTTTCCTGAGGTGTGTGTATGTAATTCAAACTTTCACATATATGACAGTTTTTTACAATCACTAACATCCTTTTGTCCAATCTGTAGTCACACTTTCAAAACTCTAAACACAATTAGCACAACATCCATCTGTTGTGGACCATCCCATTAACACAATCCATGTTGTTTTCACAGAATATGCAGTCAGTTAACAGGTTTCTAAAATGCTTATATTTTCTTTACATAGAAGCTTACCCAATACCAAAATTATGGATCTTTCTTGTCTTATTTACAAATGCTTGCACACAGTATGCTAGAAATGAAGACCTAATGTTCAAAACCTTAAATATAGTATAAAGCCTCTACTTCTGCAACAACAGCAGCTCAGAAGCCATGTTGAAACAGCTATTAAGCATTTTTTCATGAACAGATCATTGAAACATTGAGAAATATCTGATTTACTGTAAGTTGTGTAAAATAGACCAACCGCAGCTGATTCCAATCTCAATCGGAGACATAGCCAGGTGTTGAAGTTCTTTCAATTACATGGACATACACAGTGAAAAGGGGACTCTTTGGATTGATTTTGTTCAATGTGGATACAGAACAACACAGAGGAGCAGAGAGAGAAAAAATTATGTATGGACAAGGAAGAGGCGTAGTTGGACCAGGGAGAGGAGTAGCTGGACCAGGCAGAGGAGCAGTTGGACCAGAACTAGAGAGAGGAGAGGTAGGGGGAGAGGAGTATGAATGTGTGGTGGTGTTCAAAGGAGAGTAAGAGCTGTTGTCACTGATGAAATAAGAGCCACCATCATAGACCATGAGATTAACCATGGTCAGTCACTGAGAGAGACTGGTGAAAGAGTCCAGCTTAATACCATGGTCTATCACTGAGAGAGACTGGTGAAAGAGTCCAGCCTAATACCATGGTCTATCACTGAGAGAGGCTGGTGAAAGAGTCCAGCCTAATACCATGGTCTATCACTGAGAGAGGCTGGTGAAAGAGTCCAGCCTAATACCATGATCTATCACTGAGAGAGACTGGTGGAAGAGTGTAGTCTAATACCATGGTCTATCACTGAGAGAGGCTGGTGAAAGAGTCCAGCCAAATACCATGGTCTATCACTGAGAGAGACTGGTGAAAGAGTCCATCCTAATACCATGATCTATCACTGAGAGAGACTGGTGGAAGAGTGTAGTCTAATACCATGGTCTATCACTGAGAGAGACTGGTGAAAGAGTCCAGCCAAATACCATGGTCTATCACTGAGAGAGACTGGTGAAAGAGTCTAGTCTAATACCATGGTCTATCACTGAGAGAGGCTGGTGAAAGAGTCCAGCCTAATACCATGGTCTATCACTGAGAGAGGCTGGTGAAAGAGTCCAGCATAATCTCAGACGGTCAACCGTGGCTTCCATTATCTGGAATTTTCAACAAACCAACAGGTAAGTAATGCATTTCACAAAGGCTTGTTCTATCATTACTGTTGCTATGTCCCACAGTAACTGTAGGCCAGCAGTCCCAATGCAATACATATGTTGTATTTTTGTTCCTCTAAAGGACGCAACGTCTTCCTCCCTCTGGGGGAAGAGGAAAGCTCCTCAGTGAAGACCTAGAGCATGCCATTGTAGGATTGGTCATTGCTGACAATGCAATAAAACTGAGAGAAATTCAGACCAGAATTGTAGAGGACAACCTGGTATTTCCCAATGTGGAAAGCATCAGCCTGACTACCATTGGCTCGGACTCTGACCAAACACAGAGTTGGAATGAAACAGTTGTACACAGTTCCTTTTGAAAGGAACAGTGAGCGGGTCAAGGAACTCCGGCACCAATACGTCCAGGTATGGTGTCTATCCAATATGTCTTGTTCTATAGTGAGTTTTACACTATGCTACTCTACATGTTAACATGGGTTACAGTACATACAGTAGGACATACTGAAAAGCATTGACACATACTGTGTTTGATTTCTTTCAGAGAGTCATGGAGTTGGAGGTTAATCACACCCCACATGAAATCATTTATGTAGATGAGGCAGGGTTTAACCTGACAAAAACACGTCGGAGGGGAAGAAACGTCATCGGGAAAAAGGCCACCGTTGATGTGCCGGGTCAGAAAGGAGCAAATATCACAATGTGTGCTGCAATCTTGAGTGCTGGTTTGGCCCTGCAGAAATGTCAGATTGGTCCCTACAACACTGAGTGCTTTCTTTTGTTTTTAGATTACCTCCACCAACAACTGGTGCCAGAAGCAGAAAGGGAACAGGTGGGAGGAAACATGAGGACATTTGTGATTGCATGGGACAATGTAGCATTCCACCATTCACATGCAATCACAAACTGGTTTGCAGCCCATCCAAGAATGCTTTCCCTTTTCCTCCCCCCTACTCGCCTTTCCTCAACCACATTGAGGAATTATTTTCTGCCTGGAGGTGGAAAGTGTAGGATCATCGGCCACATGACCAAATGTCCCTCCTGGATGCAATGGATGCCGGCTGCAGAGACCTCTCAGCTGAAGACTGCCAGGGGTGGATAAGGCATGCCAGGCGTTTCTATCCACGGTGCATAGCGAGAGACGACATAAGATGTGATGTGGACAAGAACATGTGGCCAAATGCTGATGATCGTATAGATTAGAACAGGACTGTGCATTTTAGTGTTTTCTTTCCCTTCTCTGCCTTTTTTACTGTAATTGTGTTTTATTTGTACCCATTTGGAACCACAGGCCATGTATGTTGGATTTTTTTGTTGATCACTGGCAGCAATTTCATGTTGCTAATAAAGCTTTGACTGCAGCAATTCTGTCACTTACTATTATTTTCTATTGTACATTCTATAAAATAAAGATGACTCATTCACTTTTAGATAGTATGTTGCCAAAAATGCACACAATTGACACTCAACCAAAGAATGTAGAGTGGTTTACAGCAAAAGGAAACTGAATTATAAAGAACAATGGATTCCATATTGTCTATTGTATGCAGGTTCTGAAACATGAAAAGCATTGCAGTTTTTGTAATGCCATCAACCGTTAGTATTTTGAAAGTCGTTGTGCTATGATTGACTATATGCTCCTCTTGGATAGAAAACATGTGCTAGTGTTTTGACAGAATGATTAGATATTGAGTCGGGTTTGTCGTGTTTTGATAGAGTTAGTGTACGTAGAGAAAGTTTTTTTGCATTTTGAAATGTAGAGATGGTATTTAATGAACAAAATGTGTTTTTTAGCAGAAAATGAACTGTTTGACTAATTGTGTGACGTAGGTGTGTTATTGTGTTAAGAGTTTATAAAAAGTACCATAAGTATAGGTAAACGCTTGTTAGCAATTGTAAAAAAAAAAACTAAAAAGCTGTAACCCATGCTTTGTTGTCAATGGGAGAATGGGAATGTTACACCTAAATCCGAGTTAACATAACATAAGAATCTCAAGTTAGGAGTCAGTTCAGGAGTCCGTGTTGGTCCAGTGCTGTTTGAGACGGTTATATAGACTTGATTTAGCCTGGTCCCAGATATGTTTGTGCTGACTTGCCAGCTCCTATGGTCATTGACATGCACAACACAAACAGATCTTGGACCAGGCTAGATGTGCTTGTCTTATTTGCTGTGGTCCAGGTGCAGGACATCTTTCAGATGGTTGTTGGACATGTGTTTGTCTTGTTGGTAAAACTTTACGATGATGGTATGTAACATTCATAAAGTATTCATAAAACCTTTATATCCATGACGTGTATGTCTCTACGTCTCTGTTACAACATATACAGTATTTACCCTACTCTGGTCCAGGTGCAGAACATGTCCCAGTCCATTGAGGTGTTGAACCTACGGACTCAGAGGGACTTCCAGTATGTCATGAAGATGGAGAATCAGATGAAAGGGCTCCGGACCAAGTTCAGACAGGTAGAAGATGACAGGAAGACTATTATGGCCAAGAACTTCCAGGTACAGAACATTAAAGCACCAGAATACATTGAAGGAAGAATACATTAAAGTACAGCACATTACAGCACTAGAATACATTGAAGTACAGAACATTACAGCACTAGAATACATTGAAGTACAGAACATTACAGCACTTGAATACAATGAAGTACAGAACATTACAGCAGTGAAATACATTGAAGTAAAGAACATTACAGCACTAGAATACATTGAAGTAAAGAACATTATAGCACTAGAATACATTGATGTACATAACATTACAGCACAAGAATACATTGAAGTACAGAACATTACAGCACTAGAATACATTGAAGTACAGAACATTACAGCAGTGAAATACATTGAAGTACAGAACATTACAGCACTTGAATACAATGAAGTACAGAACATTACAGCAGTGAAATACATTGAAGTAAAGAACATTACAGCACTAGAATACATTGAAGTACAGAACATTACAGCACTAGAATACATTGAAGTACAGAACATTACAGCACAAGAATACATTGAAGTACAGAACATTACAGCACTAGAATACATTGAAGTACAGAACATTACAGCAGTGAAATACATTGAAGTACAGAACATTACAGCACAAGAATACATTGAAGTACAGAACATTACAGCACTAGAATACATTGAAGTACAGAACATTACAGCACAAGAATACATTGAAGTACAGAACATTACAGCACAAGAATACATTGAAGTACAGAACATTACAGTACTAGAATACATTGAAGTACAGAACATTACAGCACAAGAATACATTGAAGTACAGAACATTACAGCACTAGAATACATTGAAGTACAGAACATTGCAGCACTAGAATTACAGCACTAGCATACATTAAAGTACAGCCCATTTTTATAAACAGGCCCAGGTGTTTTTTCTGACCACATGACCTGACCAGAGACATTTACTTACAATGTTAAACACTGTGAGAGACACACATAGGGAAATATGTTAGATCAATTAAACAATATACAGTACCAGTCAAAAGTTTGGACTCACCTATTCATTCATTGGTTTTTCTTTTTCTTTATTTTGTACTATTTTCTACATTGTAGAGTAATAGTAAAGACGTCAAAACCATGAAATAACACATGGAATAATGTAGAAACCAAAAAAGAGTTAAACAAATAAAAATGTTATATTTGCGATTCTTCAAAGTAGCCACCCTTTGCCTTGATGACAGCTTTGCACACTCTTGGCATTCTTTCAACCTGCTTCATGAGGTAGTCACCTGGAATGCATTTAAATTAACTGGTGTGCATTAAGAATTTCTTTCCTTAATGTGTTTGAGTCAGTCAGTTGTGTTGTGACAAGGTAGGAGTGGTATACAGAAGATAGCATATTATGGCAAGAACAGCTGAAGTAAGCAAATAGAAATGACAGTCCATCATTACTTTAAGACATGAAGGTCAGTCAATGCGGAACATTTCAAGAACTTTGAAAGTTTCTTCAACTGCAGTCGCAAAAACAGATAAAGCGCTATGATGAAACTGGCTCTGATGAGGACCGCCACAGGAAAGGAAGACCCAGAGTTACTTCTGCTGCAGAGGATAAGATCATTAGAGTTACCAGCCTCAGAAATTGCAGCCCAAATAAATGCTTCACAGAGTTCAAGGAACAGACACATCTCAACATCAACTGTTCAGAGGAGACTGCGTGAATCAGGCCTTCATTGTAGAATTGCTGCAAAGAAACCACTACTAAAGGACACCAATGAGAAGAAGAGACTTGCTTTGTTCAAGAAACACGAGTAATGGACATTAGATCGGTGGAAATCTGTCCTTTGGTCTGATGAGTCCAAATTTGAGATTTTGGGTTTCAACCGCCGTGTCTTTGTGAGATGCAGAGTAGGTGAACGGATGATCTCCGCATATGTGGTTCCCACCGTGAGGACTTGAAGAGGAGGTGTGATGGTGTGGGGGTGCTTTGCTGGTGACACTTTCTGTGATTTATTTAGAATTCAAGGCACACTTAACCAGCATGGCTACCACAGCATTCTGCAGTGATACACCCAACCTCAACCCAATTGAAATGCTTTGGGATGAGTTGGACAGCAGAGTGAAAGAAAAGCAGCCAACAAGTGCTCAGCATATGTGGGAACTCCTTCAAGACTGTTGGAAAAGCATTCCAGGTGAAGCTGGTTGAGAGAATGCCAAGAGTGTGCAAAGCTCTCAAGGCAAAGCGTGGCTACTTTGAAGAATCTAAAATCTAAACTATATTTGTTTGGATCATCACTTTTTGGTTTCTACAATGTAGAAAATTGTAAAAAAAAAAAATGAATAGGTGGGTCAACATTTTTTACTTGTACTGTATATACACTACTGTTCAAAAGTTTGGGGTCACTTAGAAATGTCCTTGTTTTTTAAAGGAAAGCAAATTCTTTTGTTCATTAAAATAACATCAAATTGATAAAAAATACTGTGTAGACGGTCTCAACGTCGACAGTGAATAGGCGACTCCGGGATGCTGGCCTTCTAGGCAGAGTTCCTTTGTCCAGTGTCTTTGTTCTTTTTCCCATCTTAATCTTTTCTTTTTATTGGCCAGTCTGAGATATGGCTTTTTCTTTGCAACTCTGCCTAGAAGGCCAGCATCCCGGAGTCGCCTCTTCACTGTTGACGTTGATTCTGGTGTTTTGCGGGTACTATTTAATGAAGCTGCCAGTTGAGGACTTGTGAGGCGTCTGTTTCTCAAACTAGACACTCTAATGTACTTGTCCTCTTGCTATTCTGGTTAGAGACAGTTTGCGCTGATCTGGGAAGGGAGAAGTACACAGCATTGTACGAGATCTTGAGTTTCTTGGCAATTTCTCGCATGGAATAGCCTTCATTTCTCAGAACAAGAATAGACTGACGAGTTTCAGAAGAAAGTTATTTGTTTCTGGACATTTTGAGCCTGTAATCGAACCCACAAATGCTGATGCTCCAGATACTCAACTACTCTAAACAAGGCCAGTTTTATTGCTTCTTTAATCAGAACAACAGTTGTCAGCTGTGCTAACATATTTGAAAAAGGGTTTTCTAATGATCAAATTAGCCTGTTGTAAACTTGCATTAGCTAACACAACGTGCCATCGGAACACAGGAGTGATGGTTGCTGATAATGGGCCTCTGTACGCCTACGTAGATATTCCATAAACAATCAGCTGTTTCCAGCTACAATAGTCATTTACAACATTAACAATGTCTACACTGTATTTCTGATCAATTTGATGTTATTTTAATGGACAAATAATGTGCTTTTCTTTCAAAACAAGGAAATGTATAAGTGACCCCAAACTTTTGAACAGTAGTGTATATACTTCTCCATGTACCCATATTTCACTTTATTTTCAACACCCCCTTTTTTCCTCTACTCCACTTTTCCTCTTCCCTCTGGCTCAGCCTGGCCTCAGCCATACAAAGCATACTATATGTATTTATTTAGACCTCCAAGATGTATGATAATGTGCTAATGGTCTAGTTAATTTAACAGAAACGAAAGTAGGGAGGTTTGTCAAGGAGGATGGTTGGGTGCATATTGCGACTGTCTAGCAATACAAATGTTCTGTGTTCGAGAAGCGTAGGGGACAAGTGTAACATCATAGCTAACCCTTCCTTTAACCCTTATTCTAACCTTAACCCATTTCACCTAACCTGCTACTTGAATTATCCTAACCTTTGTCGTTAGTTCTTCTAACCACCAACATAAATTCCCCCCTTAATTCTCCTTTGTCGTTACCACGCAACACGCAACCTGGTCTCAGAAAAAGACATATAATACTATACATCAATAAGTTACATCATCCAATTAGTATGCTATTGTAACACTGGGTAAGACATATGATACTATAAATCCTCTAATTTCGATCTTAATGTAACATAATGTAACGAAATACAGTATATCATACTAAATGGACAAATGTACGTACCAAATCCCACAAATTTCCTTGAGACAAGGTTGCATGGCTTCCTATCACCGCTCAGAAGGTGTGTTAAGTGTGCCTTAAGTGGTTTCTATCTCCCCTCTGGGATTTCTCTTAATCCAGGCCATTCTGCCTCTGTCCTGTGCCTGTCTCTGCTCCAGGAGCTCAAGGAGAAGATGGATGAGCTGCAGCCTCTGATCCCTGTGTTGGAACAGTACAAGACAGACGCCCAGCTCATCTCCTCCTTTAAAGAGGAGATCAGAAACCTGTCCATGGTGCTCACAGCTATCCAGGAGGAGATGGGGGCATACGACTATGACGAGCTCTACCAGAGGGTGCTGAGACTGGACAGCAGGCTCCGCAACTGCATGGGCAAACTCAGTGAGTAGAACCAGATCAATGCATGGGCAAACTCAGTGAGTAGAACCAGATCAATATCAACTGCATGGGCAAACTCAGTGAGTAGGACCAGATCAATATCAACTGCATGGGCAAACTCAGTGAGTAGAACCAGATCAATGCATGGGCAAACTCAGTGAGTAGAACCGGATCAATATCAACTGCATGGGCAAACTCAGTGAGTAGAACCGGATCAATATCAACTGCATGGGCAAACTCAGTGTGTAGAACCAGATCAATATCAACTGCATGGGCAAACTCAGTGAGTAGAACCAGATCAATATCAACTTCATGGGCAAACTCAGTGAGTAGAACCAGATCAATATCAACTGCATGGGCAAACTCAGTGAGTAGAACCAGATCAATATCAACTGCATGGGCAAACTCAGTGTGTAGAACCAGATCAATATCAACTGCATGGGCAAACTCAGTGGGTAGAACCAGATCAATGCATGGGCAAACTCAGTGAGTAGAACCAGATCAATATCAACTGCATGGGCAAACTCAATGAGTAGAACCAGATCAATATCAACTGCATGGGCAAACTCAGTGTGTAGAACCAGATTAATATCAACTGCATGGGCAAACTCAATGAGTAGAACCAGATCAATATCAACTGCATGGGCAAACTCAGTGAATCATCCATTGTGTATTTATGGCTCACTCCACAATAACTGTATATGGAGAAAATCAAGAATTCCTCACATAAAGAATTCCTCACAGTGTTGTATTTCAATGGGTTTGGAGACTCTGAAGAGACAAAATCAGGATGAGATCTTTTAACGAGATCAGTTTTACCTGCTGTATATAATCTACTATTTTACTCTACCTGATCTTAATGGGAAAAGGGATGAAAGGATCTGATTTATAAAAGGTAATGGCATAATGGAGATCAAAGATTGAGTATCTTGATATAAACGTAATATTGAACAACATAAATAAATAACTGAGAGCTAAGCATAGATAATATGATAGAATCTTTTATCGCTGCGGTTTCCATACTCAAGCACAGTTACACTGTAATATCCATAAACAAGAAAATGACTATGTTCTTTCATCTGTGAATTAGTTGGAACCTCAAACACATTACTATGCATGTGCGTTTGCATACGGTGTTATGTGTGTGTTTCCATGTTTCTGCAACTCTGCAATACCATGTGGGATACGACAAGCAGTACTGTAAAGCCCAGTATTAGTAAACAGCTTTCGCATGTAGTCAATACCTACTGCCAATTGATTGAGTCCGATATGATTGCCTTAGGCCTTAGACTTGAGTGTACGTGTTTCTGCCAGCCTGCTTTTAATATGCACAGTGTTGTTGAGTAAACTCTCCGGTGGCACAGGCATGAAATTGGCTTGAGAAATCTATTTAGAAGAGGAGGAAAAAACAGTTCATCTTATCGCTGCATTTCTTTATTAACAGCATGTGGGAAATTAATGAAAATCACTGGACCTGTAACAATAAAGACATCTGGCACCCGGTTTGGGGCATGGATGACTGATCCACAGGCCTCTCAGAGAAACAACAGGGTGAGTTATGGGATGGGAGTGGAGGAGGTGGAAGGTGACTGGGCGTCTATGTTGGTGATAGCTCTTTCTCTGTGCGTGTCTCTGTTGACTACATCTCGGTTTTGTTTTCAGAGTATAGGGCAGGATTTAGAACAATAATCTAATATTGTCATGACCAAACATCATGGTGTTGATTTTCATATAAGGCTGTTTCTGGGGATATTTAATTGCTTCTCTGATGCAGAGTATAATAAAATTTGATTTATAAGGCATGTGAAGTGGTTCATATGTTATATTCATAAGGGAGATGGAGGAAAAGGTGACCTTTTCGTAAAGATATGTTTGCATGTTTGTTGCATGTTTATTCAGTCTGTGTTGAGTGTGATAGACATCAGTTTGTGGTTTTGACTAATTCCTGCTTTTCATCTTTCTTTGACATAGGTCTGGTACATGGACAGCTACACCAACAGTAAGATTGTCCGTGAGTACAAGACCATGGAAGACTTTGTGGCTAATGTGGTGTCTCGAACCTACAACCTTCCATTTAAATGGGAGGGAACCGGTCACGTGGTATACAATGGATCCCTGTACTACAACAAGTATCAGAGTAACATCATCGTGAAGTACAGTTTTGAGACGGGTCGGGTGCTGGCTCAGCGGGCTCTGGAGTACGCCGGCTTCCACAATACCTACCCCTACTCCTGGGGCGGATACTCCGACATCGATGTCATGGCCGACGAACTGGGCATGTGGGTGGTGTACGCAACCAATCAGAACGCGGGAAATATCGTCATTGCCCAGATGGACCCGGACACCCTGGAAGTCCAGAAGACATGGAACACGGAATATTCCAAACGGAATGCGGGGGAATCCTTTATGATCTGCGGAACACTCTACATCACCAACTCTCACCTGACTGGTGCTAAGGTTTACTACTCATATTCCACCAAGACCTCCAGCTATGAGTACACAGACATCCCCTTCCACAACCAGTACTTTCACATGTCCATGTTGGACTATAACGCCAGGGAGAGGGCGCTCTATGCCTGGAACAATGGACACCAGGTGCTGTTCAATGTCACTCTGTTCCACGTCATCAAAACCGAAGATGACTCCTAGAAGAGAAATGAGAACAAATGTCAATGTCCTCATATGGATACCATACAAATGAGAACAACAACTCTCAAAGAGAAAGCACCATCGTTTGTGATATACAAGGGACCTTGTACTAACTCCCTTGTTCATGTTTTTTCTTCTCCGCCCTAAAATGAACTGTGCTGTCTTTACATTGCCATTACTTGAAGAAATCACCTTTTTGTATTTTCTGGGCCAGAACACTTGAACACGGACAGAATGGCATTCCGTTTCCATTCTTCCTTTTTTAACTTCTTACATCGCTGCTGAAAAGACGACTTTTACTGTATGGCCTTACTCACTGCTGTCTTTTGGATCGGTATCAGCCGAAGGCTCTAGATTGCTTTTGTGCATGAATGTCTGACATTTTGTCTGATGTAGTTTCTGATGATGTATTAGCTACGTTTCTGTTCTAGACATGTCCTTTAGTTGTCACAGTGTTTGTGCTGATGTCTATTTAAAGTATTTTAACCGGGGAGGTTGAAGATCATCCCCTCCAGACTATTTGCTGCCATGTATGTAGAGGTCATTTATAACAAAGCAAAATGGACAGTCTTATCAACTTATTAAAAATATTGCAGTAACAATTTTATGTCTCTATGTGAGAGTTAAGTCCATATTTTTTATAAAATACTGTATCATAAAAGCGTATCCATTTTTATTTGACCATGTTTAATAAGGCAGTACATACTCTTATAGTAAAAACTGAAATGAACCAATCCAGCACCAAATAAATCCTATGCTTTTATCTTGGCCTGAAGATGTTGCATTTTGATATCTATTCTGCCTGTAACATTTTTTGAGATGTGTGACCAAAAATATAACTGAAAAAGGAAAATATCAGAGGAAAACATCAACATCTCTATGCCAAGATAAAAATAGCTAAGCTGAAAGAAATCATATTATGAAGGCCCCATTTATGAATGATGATGATGGTGGGGATGAAGGTGATGTCTTGCGAATATTGAAATTGTAATGTTTCCATTTCTAAGGCTTTTTCATTTTTAACATTTAATATTTAAGTCATTTAGCAGACGCTCTTATCCAGAGCGACTTACATCTGATGGGCTGAGTGCTATCCTATGGCATTCCAATCAGGAAGTTCAGGAACAGGCAGAAAAAATCTGGGATGATTCCCCACTAGTCTCCACCCTCTGCATCCACTCATTAACTGTAGCTCGTATTCTGTCACCAATACTGATGGACACACACCATTTCTGACAAAAATCACAAATCTGTCTGGTTTTACAATAGTAGGCTTACCACTTGGCCATGAGACGGACTACATAATTTACCACCTCTCTCCCTCCCCCTGCCCAAACAGTAAAGTGCCTACCACAATCATGAATCCTTATCGATTCCCCATCTAGAGTCCTCCGCTACAAGTGTCACCCAGGGTGAGCATCTCTTCTCCCCGCTGTCCCCGCTCCCACCGCACTCAAAGGAAGAAAAAAAATCCCCACACATCAGCAGGCCTGTATTAAATCAGAAATTGCTCTTCCAGAAAAGTTGATTAGCATAGATTTTCCCACCTTTTCCCCTCTCTATGTGTCTATGTCTGGTTCTGTGGAAGGGAGGGAGGGAGGGATGAATGGATAGAGGGAGGGCTATCGTTCACAGCGTTGGGATCGTAACGTCAAACGCTGTCAGTTTGACTGCTCATGTCTCTATCTGTGCTCATCAAGGTACTCAGTAAAAAATACCACGCATCAAGATGCTCAGTAAAAAAACACCACGCGTCAAGATACTCAGTAAAAAACACCACGCGTCAGGATACTCAGTAAAAAACACCACGCGTCAGGATACTCAGTAAAAAACACCAGCGTCAAGATACTCAGTAAAAAACACCACGCGTCAAGATACTCAGTAAAAAACACCACGCGTCAAGATACTCAGTAAAAAACATTTCAAGATACTCAGTAAAAAACACCACGCGTCAAGATACTCAGTAAAAAACATTTCAAGATACTCAGTAAAAAACACCACGCGTCAAGATACTCAGTAAAAAACACCACGCGTCAAGATACTCAGTAAAAAACACCACGCGTCAATATACTCAGTAAAAAACACCACGCGTCAAGATACTCAGTAAAAAACACCACGTGTCAAGATACTCAGTAAAAAACACCACGCGTCAGGATACTCAGTAAAAAACACCACGTGTCAATATACTCAGTAAAAAACACCACGCGTCAAGATACTCAGTAAAAAACACCACGCGTCAAGATACTCAGTAAAAAACATTTCAAGATACTCAGTAAAAAACACCATGCGTCAAGATACTCAGTAAAAAACATTTCAAGATACTCAGTAAAAAACACCACGCGTCAAGATACTCAGTAAAAAACACCACGCGTCAAGATACTCAGTAAAAAACACCACGCGTCAAGATACTCAGTAAAAAAAAACACGCATCAAGATACTCAGTAAAAAACACCACGTGTCAAGATACTCAGTAAAAAACACCACGCATCAGGATACTCAGTAAAAAACACCACGCGTCAGGATACTCAGTAAAAAACACCACGTGTCAAGATACTCAGTAAAAAACACCACGCGTCAAGATACTCAGTAAAAAACACCACGCGTCAGGATACTCAGTAAAAAACACCACGTGTCAAGATACTCAGTAAAAAACATTTCAAGATACTCAGTAAAAAACATTTCAAGATACTCAGTAAAAAACACCACGCGTCAGGATACTCAGTAAAAAACACCACGCGTCAAGATACTCAGTAAAAAACACCACGCGTCAGGATACTCAGTAAAAAACACCACGCATCAAGATACTCAGTAAAAAACTTGACCGCTCACTGGGTGCTATATCTAGCGGGATCATTGAGTCTTTGTTCTCTATTTTCTCAGAGAGAACAGTAATCTATTACATCTAAAGTTTGTCATTCTGTATGGGGTTGGATGGAAGTCTAAATGACCTATACTATAAGTAAAAGCCATTGTCTGCATTGAGGCAAATACTACAAACCCACACTCACTAAATGGCACTCTGTTCCGCAATCAATTCTGTAATGATAATTCTCCCCAAGTGGAAGAGTTCTATCATTCATCTATGATTAGTTGGATCACATATTGCTTTTCATCTGATACTCGGAAATGAAGTTGAATAGATCCTACTTGGCAGATCAGATGGACACTTTCCATATCCTCAGGTTACCTACCTGACAGACAAGAGACTTTGAAGCACTGTATGATAATGACAGAGCGAGGTAGACATCAAAATAAGATCTCCCCTAGCTGCCTCTCCTGTATCAACAACCCTCATCACAATTCTTGAGGCAACATAAATACATGTAGGTCTATCTGGCATCGGGCCATCTTATTGATGTATGCTGCCTGGCGTATACTCAAGTTGTTGACCACAGGGCAGGGTCTACTCCCGTATAGCCTCTCAATGGACAGACTTGGACTCGTCAGTATGAAAATTGCATGGTTACTGTATCTTATGACATGTCTATATTTTTTTTCTCTCTACATGGACAAACAGTAGTAGTCTAAAGTGGGTCCTTCATTATGATTATGTAGTCCCTCTTCTAAGCCTGATTGGACACACTTCCCGCCAGGACGATGTCGGGTGTGAGGAGAGTGTTGTGGAGAATATCAATTTGCATTTATCCGTTCATTTGGAGGTGCCTTTGCAGACGAGGCTTCGCCTGCTCGCTTGCTGTTCCATTTCAGCTAAATGAATAGTTCTCAGGAAAAAAAGTAATTTTGTTCACCGGCGGTAATGACTATCTGATATCTGTCAATAGTCATACAGGCTTCATAATTCATCTTCAGAAGTCCTGATTCCACATCAGTGAGAGGGAGCAGAAGTCCTGATTCCACATCAGCGAGAGGGAGCAGAAGTCCTGATTCCACATCAGATAGAAGGAGCAAAAGTCCTGATTCCACATCAGCGAGAGGGAGCAGAAGTCCTGATTCCACATCAGCGAGAGGGAGCAGAAGTCCTGATTCCACATCAGATAGAAGGAGCAAAAGTCCTGATTCCACATCAGCGAGAGGGAGCAGAAGTCCTGATTCCACATCAGCGAGAGGGAGCAGAAGTCCTGATTCCACATCAGATAGAGGGAGCAGAAGTCCTGATTCCACATCAGATAGAGGGAGCAGAAGTCCTGATTCTACATCAGTGAGAGGGAGCAGAAGTCCTGATTCCACATCAGATAGAGGGAGCAGAAGTCCTGATTCCACATCAGCGAGAGGGAGCAGAAGTCCTGATTCCACATCAGTGAGAGGGAGCAGAAGTCCTGATTCCACATCAGATAGAGGGAGCAGAAGTCCTGATTCTACATCAGTGAGAGGGAGCTGAAGTCCTGATTCCACATCAGTGAGAGGGAGCAGAAGTCCTGATTCCACATCAGATAGAGGGAGCAGAAGTCCTGATTCTACATCAGTGAGAGGGAGCTGAAGTCCTGATTCCACATCAGTGAGAGGGAGCCCAAGGAGTTGCTCCAGATGCTTCACAAGTTATCTACCACAATCTCTCCACAAAAGTTTGATGATAGATCTAGTAGCTTGAAGGACTCTTTCTGAAAACCCCTAGGAATCTTTTCCACTTTGCTTTATTCTTTTCAGTATGGTGTGCCCCACATTCACTAGCTTTGGGGCCTCGCCTCACAAATTGCTTCAAAAGTAGGGTTGCTAATGCTATTGGGGGAATAGAGTGATTTTATGATCCTGTCATTTTCTTGAAAGGACAGAGGGTATAGTGTGCTGGCCAACCAGCTGGTGGTGGTGAGGTCTGCTTTAATGACAAACCAGCCATTCCCTGATCTATTGAGAATCAAAACGAAAGGAAGAATCGAAAGATTTCTTTGATAAAGGATAATCACATTCTGAATCCTCTTCTCATCTCCAAAGCCCTAACGTAATACACATTTTATTACTGGAACCCAGTACTGAGACACTGTGAGAGACGCCCACGAGTTTTCCCCCCTTTTCAAACTGCAACAACGCTATTAACTGTCTGAGTGCTGTAGTCTAGAGAAATCAAATGCTAAATCCTCTCTTTTTTTATCCAAAATGCCTTCCCTTTCCCCTCCGTAGTAACCTGGGAGTTTCAGAGCTACAGACAACAGCAGGGAAAATTACCCTCGCGGAGAGAAATGACCCGAATAGACGGAGGGTCTTTGTACTGTGTAATTACCATGTCATTTGGTGGAGTTGTGTGTCTGCTCTGACTTGACAGGCTGCTGGCATAATTGAGACGGGATATGAATACTGTCCACCTTTGACAGAAAGATGAGAGAAGAGCTGTTGGGAAGGAGAGGGAACAGAGGGGATTAATGAAATATCTCACTACATATAGGCAAGACATGAGTTACATATCACACTTCAACATACACATGTAAAAGATTCATGACAAGTGTTTGGGTGAGTGTGTGTTGTGTTGTGTTGTGTGCCTGCGTGCGTGCGTGCGTGCGTGCGTGTGTGTGTGTGTGTGTGTGTGTGTGTGTGTGTGTGTGTGTGCGTTATTGTTTTTGCTGTGTTGACTTCACCATTAGCAGTTGAGAGAAACAAAGAGTTATCTCAAATACCCTTTTAGCCGAGGGCACAATCCAACACCCATTATAAAAGTCATTTTTGATTGACCTAACGCTGATTTTCACTCATTCATTTGACCAAATTCAAGGGATGCAGAGAGGCAGAAAGGCCAGTACACCGTCATGATTATTCTCCTGTCAACCCGTGTTCCGTAGCTGTGGTGTTCAGGCAATTGCAGCAATTCAATCACACCAGCTAACCAAAGCAATTCAATCACACCACACCAGCTAGCCACAATCATTCAAAACTAAATCAACAGCAAGGCTGCATTTCATTTCATGTTGAAAAGCGGTTTGAAAATCCAACTCTGATTACCATATCAATCATAGGACCTTGCTAGTTTTCTTTCTGCTATCTAGACTAAGTTCGCTTGGGTTTGTGTTAATGGTATTGTATTCTTTGTGACGCCTTCCTTTCAACCTAGTCTTGGTTAGGGGTGGACTACTGTCTGCAGTACATATCAAGTTATGTTCTTTACTGGCGTGAAGGAAAATACGTCTTCGGAAATGGAGAAAAATAAGTTTTAGTTCAGCAACCAATATGATATGATGAAAGAACTGAGCTTCCACTGTGAGGAAGAAAGACCCCTCACAAGAGGTTTCGCAATCCAAGCAATAACAACAATTCTAATGGCCTATTAGTGTTGTTATTAGTAGTACTGTAGCGCAGCATTCTTTCTATAACTGTCCATTATATCTTTGAGGCCGTTGTCGGTCTTCCTGTTAGCCAAGAGGTGCCTTGCCCTTGAGTGTGTGGTAGAGATACTATGTGATGAGAAGATGAATGTGTGTCCCCTCAGTAGGACAGCCAGGTGATGAGATTTACATCATTAAAGAGCCAGAGGGGAGAATGAATTAACCCAACACACACTGACTGGTCATAAATCACTGTCTATACAGGCCATCTACACGCCAGTCACTCTAAAAATACGCAGACACCTATACCCAGAAGAGTCTTTTCGTTTCAGAGGGACGCTGTTTATCATGTAGGTTTATGGTTTAAAACAGTTATAAGCAGACCCAATAAAGTAGTCACCAATATTGTGAGGGGAAATAACAGTATAGTCTATTCTACCATGGAGTTGACAGTTTCAGTTTAATATGAAACAGCACATTAAAACGCATCTCAATCCCATTATAACAACAGGCCAATGCTGGCTAATTCATCCCATTTAGATGCATTAGATTTAAGAGCCTCTCTATTAAATAGAGTTTTATGAAGTATTTTCTTCCTGCGTTGTATGGCTGTGGAGGGGTTGCTGGTAAGCACCTGGCACCAGTTCAGCAATAGGCTGATGTCAGAGAGGACGGATACTTAGAAATACAATTACTAGAACCGAACATTCCCATTCAAGTCAAACTGTGGTGGTCCGAAGGGCTTTAATATAACCACTCTAGTTAGTATAATTCTATGCATCTAGCCTCTCTTTCTCTCTGTAATATAATTACTGGAAATATAATTACTTTAATTACCATAGTAATAGTAATTAATAAAATTACTAGAACAGACATTACCATGCAAGTCAAATTGCCATGGTCTGAGAGGCCCGTTCTAGAAATTATATTTCTACGGCTGGATGGATGCTGGAGGAGGTCCAGCAGGCAGCGTCCAACGTTGATGATGTCAGGACAATTGCAGCCAGAGGGAAAATCAATGGTGGGTCATGAGAGGTCACTGGTGTCTGTTAAACAAGCTTGGATTCTACTAGCCACATATCTGTTTCTGTCTTGCTGTACATTGTACAACACTGTTAGCTGCTACTTGTTTTAACTTTAAATTTGACTTTCTCCAAACGTACGTTTCCACTTAGTTAATTGGAGGAGAGAAATACAGATATCACTATAATTAATCACAATGTGACTACAAGGCTACGGCTAACCATATTTATCAGTTTTTCTTCTTGCCGTTATGAAGTTGACCACACATGGGCTTTTCTCACCGGTATTTTCCTTACCTCTCTACTGCCTCTTGATGAAGATGTACTGCAGTACAGAGTAGTATCCTGATAATGTAACTAACCAGCAGGTTATAAAAGTATGGCCATATAGATAAGATTACAGTGTGAGTTGATTAACCTTTTGGCCATGGCTTTATCAGCAGAGTAATAGCAGCAGGGAGACAGAGTAATAACAGCTGGGAAATAGAGTAATAACAGCAGGGAGACAGAGTAAAGCAGTAGGGAACCAGATAAATAACAGCAGGGAGGCATAGTAATAGCAGCAGGGAGACAGAGTAATAGCAGCAGGGAGGCACAGTAATAGCAGCAGGGAGGCATAGTAATAGCAGCAGGGAGACATAGTAATAGCAGCAATAAATCAGAGTAATAGCAGCAGGGAGCCAGAGTAATAGCAGCAATAAATCAGAGTAATAGCAGCAGGGAGACAGAGTAATAGCAGCAATAAATCAGAGTAATAGCAGCAGGGAGGCAGAGTAATAGAAGGAAGAAGACAGATCAATAGCAACAGGGAGTCAAAGTAATAGCAGCAAAAGAACAACGTAATAACAACAGGGAGACATAGTTATATCAGCATGGAGACAGAGTAATAACAGTGTCATGACGTGGCCCTTTCTGGGTATAGATAATGGCTTCCCCCTCACTCTCTCCTACACCCAGGTTCTGTTATCTCAAGCCATAAATTCTTGGCGGAGACTCTCTCCCCCTGGTCATGCAGAGAAAGATACACAGAGAGAACAAAAGATTTCACGTGGCGAACTCCTAAATCCCCAAAACCTGTGAGAAGGTGGGAATGGTCCGTAGACACTTAAGGGACGGGTATGACGAGTGTGTTTCTACTGGTGACTTCAGAGAGGACAGGAAACACACATAACTATATCTCTGAATGTGTACATTTCTCAATTATGAGGTTAGCATCTAATTGTTGTATAAAATGACTGAGTAAAGATGAAACTATTTGTGAAATGATGTAATGTGATGTTAAACCTTTAATGTGAGATAATTGTATTCCCTGTAAAGTTTAACTAGTCAGCGGCCACGCCCCCGTGAGCACAGACATGATCTGGCGTCATAGAACCGCCTTTTCTACTGTTACGAATAAAACCCCCTCCTGAGGAAATCCTCTTTACACCACGCATACCTCTGTGTCAGCTGAGGGGGAACAGGTTTGAGTACCAAGACTGAGCAAACCCACAGCGTGAGCTGTGATTCTGAATAGTTTAGACTAAGCAAAGCTGTGATTGCGAATAATTATTGAACTCCTAACCATACCACATGGAGCATTGGCTACACGGCTGGAAATTGTTCAAGTCTGAGACTATCAATCCTAACAGAATAAGAGCAAATCTTACATACTAATGACTAGTCTGCAGCTAGAAATTATGTAAACCTGGGATGCTATTACCGACAACCGCCGAAACATCTATTCTATGAGAACATTTCTGAATGGTACTCTGAAGTATCCATCCTAACCATGATTGATCTTCAGGGAAGCAGAGAGAGAGCGAAAGAGACACGGATGAACTGACTCTCCAGCAGACGGACCGAATTCCAACAGAAAAGATCACGACACATGGGCGTAAATATATATATTGATTGCAATTATTCCCGAATGAGTGAGCGTTCATGTGCAAAGGCCTTTCAATTAATATAATTACAGTAATACAGTGTGTAGGGATCCCTCTGGTCTTTCCCGCTCTTGCTCAGTCCACACCCACTTCCCTTTGTCCACCAAGCCGTCATATCGGCTTAGCCAACTAGGGAATTTTCCCTATCCTTGTTAGTAACATATACAGTTGAAGTCGGAAGTTTACATACACCTTAGCCAAATACATTTCAACTCAGTTTTACAATTCCTGACATTTAATCCATGTAAAAATTCCCTGTCTTAGGTCAGTTAGGATCACCACTTTATTTTAAGAATGTGAAATGTCACAATAATAGTAGAGAGTGATTTATTTCAGCTTTTATTTCTTAAATCACATTTCCAGTGGGTCAGAAGTTTACATCCATTCAATTAGTATTTGGTGGCATTGCCTTTAAATTCTTTAACTTGGATCAAACGTTTTGGGTAGCCTTCCACAAGCTTCCCACATTAAGTTGGGTGAATTTTGGCCCATTCCTCCTGACAGAGCTGGTGTAACTGAGTCAGGTTTGTAGGCCTCCTTGCTCGGACACGCTTTTTCAGTTCTGCCCACAAATTTTCCATAGGTTTGAGGTCAGGGCTTTGTGATGGCCACTTCAATACCTTGACTTTGTTGTCCTTAAGCCATTTTGAAACCAATTTTGAAGTATGCATAGGGTCATTGACAATTTGGAAGACCCATTTGCGACCAAACTTTAACTTCCTGGCTGATGTCTTGAAATGTTGCTTCAATATATCCACATAATTTTACTTCCTCATGATGCCATCTATATGAAATGCACCAGTCTCTCCTTCAGCAAAGCACCCCCACAACATGATGCTACCACCCCCGTGCTTCACGGTTGGGATGGTGTTCTTCAGCTTGCAAGCATCCCCCTTTTTCCTCCAAACATAACGATGGTCATTATGGCCAAACAGTTCTATTTTTGTTTCATCAGACCAGAGGACATTTTTCCAAAAGGTATGATCTTTGTCCCTATGTGCAGTTGCAAACCGTAGTCTGGCTTTTTTATGGCGATTTTGGAGCAGTGGCTTCTTCCTTGCTGAGCGGCCTTTCAGGTTATGTTCATATAGGAGTTGTTTTACAGTGGATATAGATACTTTTGTACCTGTTTCCTCCAGCATCTTTACAAGGTCTTTTGCTGTTGTTCTGGGATTGATTTGCACTTTTCGCACCAAAGTACGTTCATCTCTAGGAGACAGAACGCGTCTCCTTCCTGACCTGTATGACGGCTGCGTGGTCCCATGGTGTTTATATTTGCGTACTACTGTTTGTATAGATGAACGTGGTAACTTCAAGCATTTGGAAATTGCTCCCAAGGATGAACGAGACTTGTGGAGGTCTACAATTGTTTTTCTGACATCTTGGCTGATTTATTTTGATTTCCCAATGATGTCAAGCAAAGAGGCACTGCGTTTGAAGGTAGGCCTTGAAATACATCCACAGGTACACCTCCAATTGACTCAAATGATGTCAATTAGCCTATCAGAAGCTTCTAAAGCCATGACATAATTTTCTGGAATTTTCCAAGCTGTTTAAAGGCACAGTCAAGTTAGTGTATGTAAACTTCTGACCCACTGGAATTGTGATACAGTGAATTATAAGTGAAATTGTCTGTCTGTAATCAATTGTTGGAAAAATTACTTGTGTAATGCACAAAGTAGATGTCTTAAGCGACTTGCCAAAACTATAGTTTGTTAACAAGAAATGTGTGGAGTGGTTGTAAAATGAGTTTTAATGACTCCAACATAAGTGTATGTAAACCTCCGACTTCAACTGTATCTACTGTTGTTTGTTTATGCATTTCTGTGATTATTTAGTTAGTTAGTAGATAAATGATTAGCCAATTGGTGTATGGATGATTCAGTAAAGGCTGGGTTCGTGCAGATAGCCAACAATTTACGATGTTTGGAATGAGACTGACGTGAGGTAAATAATAATTCATTAATAAGAAGACTAATTGATCAGATACTAAAATATCTGAAGAGTTATATTAGAAAAATTATAACTTTGTAATCTGAAGATTTTCCTTGGTGCCCGACTTCCTAGTTAATTACATTTACATAATTTGTTTAATCACGTAATAACAATTACAGAGAATTGATTTGATAAAATAACTGTCTTCACTTTTAATGATGCCAAAGACACAACATATTATGGTGCCTCCTATGAGGACTCTAAGATAGAACTGGACTTTGCTGTTGAATTATATGTTTATCAATTGTGCAAACAGAATTGTACAAACAGACTGCGATGCGTGTTCATATTGGTTGCGTGTGTTTTTCCATTTGAACAAGCTATTTGGATGCGCCTCCAGTCGTGTGTCGATAGTGTCAGAGCAATGGGGCGGCAGGTAGCCTAGTGGTTAGAGCGCTGGACTTGTAACCGAAAGGTTGCAAGATTCGAATCCTTGACCTGACAAGGTCAACATCTGTTGCTCTGCCCCTGAACAAGGCAGCTAACCCACTGTTCCTAGGCCATCATTGAAAATCAGAATATGTTCTTAACTGACTTGCCTAGTTAAATAAAATAAAGGTAAAGAAACTTTTTTAAATGAGTTGTAAATTCCAGATTTAGTCCGTTAGGTCAAACGGTACTATTTCTGTCGGTCAATATAAATTTCTCGACCAAGGGCTATAGAACCAGTAAAATTAGAGAGATCTCTTCGGTGACCGAGCCAAAGTTATCTGTCCGCCTACCGCATTAAGCCAGCGTGGGTAGGCCACAGGCGTATCTGTTTTTATGTACTGTGTGCTACAGTAATATAATGCTAGCAAATAGTATGCCGAATGGGTTAATGTGAGACGTCACTAGTAAACCCCCCTTTCCATGGTGAAGGGGACACTATTTTGTGCTAGGAAGTAAAATTTCCGTACAAAGTAGGATTAGCTTGCACGAGATGCTAAGCTAACCAAGGGAAACAGCATTTTTTTTCCTGTGTCAAGTTGAAATTCCTCCGCCATGCGAGACAGAAGTCCCGCCCTTTGTACTTCTGTTTGATTTCAGCTTTCTGCGATCAGTGACCCCTGGTGGTGAAGAATCACCAGAACCTTTTCTTCAAAAGGAATTAGGTGACACCCAAACGTGGATCACGTTCAGTAAGTGGGTACTTAGGATATCCAGCCAATCAATTGATTGAATATCGACGTCTCATTCAATTTAACTGACAAGTGAAATTGTCAGAATCATTTTTTTCAGGTGGATCTTTTAATAATATCCAAATTAATTGGTTTTCTACAATGTGACAATTTAAACTTTTTACATTAACCTAGATGAAGCAACGCTCTCAGGTTAATTTAAAGTTTTTTTCCCATATGGCTATACAGGTTTGATTTATCATTAAAATTGATCAATCAGTAAAATTTGCTTTTGCAAAGCACATTCAGTAAAACCCAGTACTGACGGAAGTTCCGCCTCCAGCGGGAATCCCATGTGGCTTCTGCCTTAGGGAGAGGTGAACCTAGCAGTGAATGTAACCTAACAGTTAAACTACTGTTTACACCTTTTTGATAGTCCAGACAATCCCAATTACTTGGATATCATTGTCTCATTCAATTTAATAGGTTAAATTGTCGAACATAGGTTCTTCCGATTAAATGAGACATTTTAAACTTTCCAGTAGTAACCTAGATGAACCAATTTACCAGGTTAATTAAAGTGTAATTGCCAGATAGCCTATCCAGGTATGATTCATCATTATCATTGATTAATTCATTCAATTTGCTTTTGCAAATGTATTGACGTCCAACTCCCACAGTACTGGTAAAGCTTGGCTTCTCCTCTTGGCCTTTTGGCCCCAGTTTCCCCACAGGATGAAGCCAACCCTCTTTGAAATTAGAATTCAGTGGTTATGCGACTCGCAAACATGATAGCTCACTGGCTAACACCGTCAAACAAGCTCGGAAGGAACACCCACAAGCTTACTATCATAGGCTTCGTTCAGCTTACTTTGGCCTACTCACTGAAACAGGAATGGAAGAGCTGTTACCATTCAAACAAATGTTTCTGTCGAACATGTATCCCACCTTCATTACCTGCTTGGGCCCTGCAGCCCACGTTGGCTTGCCTATCTTGCAACTCAGAGAGCTTGCAAGCACAGCTTTTGAGGCATCAAAAGTTCACAACACTAAGAGCCCTGACCACTCAGTTTTGAAGTTTGACCAGGAGCACTCACTCCAGTTAGAGAGCGCACTATCAGGTATTGGAGCATTGAGAGATGACGCACAACAGCGGTTTCTACCACGAAACCACGATTCCAATAACCTCCGTGGTCGAAATAACTGTAAAGTACGTCGCCATCAAACAACTACCGCTACAATTGACCTGTTCGCTACGTTCCTGCACCCAACCTACACGAAGTGTCAGAGCACAAAGGTAACAAAGGGTTAAAGGACGATCAAAACGTAGACCAATGTTTTACAGAAGTTTCACTACGTGAAGAACTAAAGTGAGAAAAATTCGAGAAAAGGGTCAAAGATAAGTCAGAAGGACTAGACGGGGAATTACCGGACACCTGGTCCACAGGAATTAACACTCATAGCAAGGACGTTAAAATTAAAATATCTCCCGCTCTCACTCGAGACCCTATCCAGGACCCGCTTGATCAAGAAACAAGCCCACAGGCTCTGTCTCTAAACTCTGATACAAAGGTTGCGAAGAAAAAGGTCAAAAGCTTCGTTAAAGCCAAGCCCACTCAGAACCCGAAAAGTCGATCTGCTTTCTCCTTGAACAGAAATGGCACATCACGTCATTGTGAACAACCACTCCACTTCGTGGGGAATATGTCAACTAACCTGTTTGGGATAGGGGGCAGTATTGAGAATTTTGGAAAAAATATGTGCCCATTTTTAACTGCCTCCTACACCAACTCAGAAGCTAGAATATGCATATTATTGTTCAGGTTTGGATAGAAAACACCCTAAAGTTTCTAAAACTGTTTGAATGGTGTCTGTGAGTATAACAGAACTCCTATGGCAGGCAAAAACCTGACAAGGTTTCATGCAGGAAGTGGCCTGTCTGACAAGGAGTCGTGCGTCTTGCATCTGTTTATTGAAAAGTAAGGATCTTAGCTGTAACGTGACAATTCCTAGGGCTCCAATAGGCTTTCAGAACCCGGGAAAAACCTGAACGATGACGAGGCGGCCTCTGGCTGAAACAGATTATTGCCTTTGGTAATTGGCCGATCAGAGTACCATTGAATGAGGCGCGTGCACGATTCGCCCCCGTGGAGAAATTTCATTCGGCTGTTTAGGCTCATTGCAGATTCCCGGTCGGAATATTATCGCTTTTCTACGAGATAAATGGCATAAAAATTGGTTTTAAACAGCGGTTGACATGCTTCGAAGTACGGTAATGGAATATTTAGACATTTTTTGTCACGCCATGCGCCATGCTCGTGACCGTGATGTAACATTCTGATAGTGTCTAGAACTCACGAACAAAACGTCGCTGTTTGGATATAACGATGGATTATTTGGGACCAAACCTACATTTGTTATTGAAGTAGAAGTCCTGGGAGTGTATTCTGACGAAGAACAGGAAAGGTAAGAACATTTTTCTTATAGGAAATGTGATTTTGGTGAAGGCTGAACTGGGTGTGTGTCTAAATAGCTAGCCCGTGATGGCTGGGCTATGTACTTAGAATATTGCAAAATGTGCTTCATCCGAAAAGCTATTTTAAAATCTGACATATCGAGTGCATAGAGGAGTAATGTATCTATAATTCTTAAAATAATTGTTATGCTTTTTGTGAACGTTTATCGTGAGTAATTTAGCAAACTGTTAGTAAATTCCCCGGAAGTTTGCGGGGGGTATGCTTTTTCTGAACGTCACATGCTAATGTAAAAAGCTGTTTTTTGATATAAATATGAACTTGATTGAACAGACATGCATGTATTGTATAACATAATGTCCTAGGTGTGTCATCTGATGAAGATCATAAAAGGTTAGTGCTGCATTTAGCTGTGGTTTGGATTTATGTGACATTATATGCTAGGTTGAAAAATGGGTGTCTGATTATTTCTGGCTGGGCACTCTCCTGACATAATCTAATGTTTTGCTTTCGTTGTAAAGCCTTTTTGAAATCGGACAGTGTGGTTAGATTAAGGAGAGTCTTGTCTTTAAATAGCTGTAAAATAGTCATATGTTTGAGAAATTGAAGTAATAGTATTTCAAACGATTCAAAAATCGCGCCACTGAATTCAGGTGGCTGTTACGTAGGTGGGACGAATTCGTCCCACATGCGCCAGAGAGGCTAAACAAGAATATAAACCCCCATACCTGGAAACAGTCCTGGAGGACTGTTTAATTTGTAATTGATTCGGGCGCGGCAATATCGCTCATCTCTCAAACATTGTTCGATGATCTCAAAAGGGCTTTGAAGCCAACTATATGTTGGTTAAAAATGGAACGATGCGACACTACACTTTGAGGTTTCACTCAGACTACCTCGGCTCTCACATTGAGAGTCATGCTGAAACTACACTTCTGGGACGTATCGCTCATTCACCCTGTGTATGTTACCAGCCTCAAATCTGAACCCCTGCTACTTGGAGCATACTTGATGGATTGGTTACTCCCAATGATGGATTGGAAAACCAACCATGTATGGTCACAGGCAACAGTGCCTTCTCCACTGACCACACTGTCTTCCCCTAACTCTAGCTGCAACGCAGTCATTCACGACGGGTATCTGTCGAAAGCACCCCTTGAGAAAAATAAGTTTCGAAACCTCTTGGTGCAGAATCCGATCCAAAGAGATATTACGATATCTCGACACATTCCATCAGCAAACCTGATTGACCATTCTTTTCATGATTTTGAGCCAGCTGTCTCTGTGAATGAGCAACTTCCCTCCTCCTTGCAGTTGTGCAATACGGTAGTTGAGATGAACATCTCTTGCCCTTCGGACACTTCCACAAGCACTGCGGTAGTCTCAGCAAGAAAAACATTGTTGCGCAGAGTCTACTCTGCTTCCGATGATACACCTTCCGCTTTGTGGGGGACTGTCACCCCTTACAATGACACTAATGGCGTCAGTCCAGCAACTGATCCGATGACTGCCACTGCTGAAACACTTTGCGATATCACAGTCAGATATCCTCATCTCAGTTCGCAGGTAATGAAGAGGTTTCCACACGCGGAAGCGGTGGTGAATGACAGTCCTCGACAGCCACTGAGCGTTTTAAAGCACAAACACCAGGAGATTTGGTTAAAAGGTTACAGCCATTCACATAACAACGAGGCCGCTGACAACTCGTACATAGGGTCCGACCTTTTTGTTTGTGCTTCGGATACCAACGCCACCCCCTGGTGGGGGGGGCCCGAGACACAAAGGGGGGGAATAGACGCCCAGACCCATGATGAGCCTCATCGAGGCATGTGGGGGGGGTTGAGACTACGTGCAACACCATACAAGGCCGCCAGAGCATAAAACAAAACTAGTTGTAAACCCCTATGATAACAGTGAGGAGCAGACAGGCCCCTAGACGGGGATAATCTTAGAACACATCTAAGATATTACTGAGGTGTACCACACTGGTCGTAGAAGAAGTCCAGTGGACTTCCACCTCAAACAAATGGCAAAAATAGTCATCCCTTGCCATGTGTAGGTTCAACTACAATACAACTAGTAAAATGCTCTAATCATGTGTTCCGGTAGGATAATATTTCAGAATAAATCGGTAGGATAACTGGTCCCCTTGAGTACCAGTACCAATGCCAGCAACAGTCAGACCAGCTAAAATCAGTAAGAAGGTTAGAGACCTAACCAATCAAATTACCCTTGACAACAGCGACATAGTAGTTAGGAGTCACTCGGAGTGCAACACAGGGAAGGGAATCTGCAGAGCACTCTTCCAATGGTTAACACACAAGCCACTACTAAATAGAACCCTCCATTCAGAAGGAAAGTTATTAGAAGTCATGAATCATGATCACACTGCGTATGACTGGCCCAGTGCTTACAGAGTACTTCCGTCGCGAGGTTAGCCACTCGGTGGATAACATAGTTATGAAATAGACTTCCTCATACCTATCGCCACATGCCTATAGCCACTACAATAGTGGAAGATGCAGTGACTTGTAGTAAAACCACTACAGACTCCCTCGACACCAATTCTGACTGACCTTCAGCCATTGACCTGAAAATTACCTGATTACGTCAGACTCATTCTGAACAAGTCGTAGTCTGCCGGGATACTTGGTTTTCTTCCCTTGACATGTGCGCTTGTATAAGCATAAACATACATGTATAACGGAACATACAATTACGATTTATGCTAGGATCACTTAAAACCTGTTGGGGCTAGGGGGCAGTGTTTGCACGGCCGGATAAAAAACGTACCCGATTTAAACTGGTTACTACTCTTGCCCAGAAACGAGAATATGCATAACCAGGGAGGTTAACTTGTTGGTGACAGGGGGCAGTATTCAGAAATTCAGATGAATACGTGCCCAAATTCAACTGCCTGCTTCTCGGGCCCAGAAGGTAGGATATGCATATTATTAGTAGAATTGGATAGAAAACACTCTAAAGTTTCTAAAACTGTTTGAATGGTGTCTGAGTATTTTTGTAAATTGATGTGCTCATTCACTAGGAGTTTTGGTGGGAATACATTTTCTGAACATGACGCGCCAATGTAAAATGGGGTTTATGGATATAAATATGAACTTTATCGAACAAAACACATGTATTTTGTAACATTGAGTCCTGGGAGTGTCATCTGATGAAGATCATCAAAGGTTAGTGATTCATTTTAGCTGTATTTCTGTTTTTTGTGACGCCTCTCCTTGCTGGAAAATGGCTGTGTGGTTTTTCATGTTTAGACGCTAGCGTCCCACATGTCCCAGAGAGGTTAATGCAACCGCTGTGTCAGATTTCAAAAAAGCTTTACGGTGAAAGCACACCAGGCAATAATCTGAGTACAGCGCTCAGCCAACAAAACAAGCCATACAGATACCCGCCATGTTGCGGAGTCAGTAAAAGTCAGAAATTGCATTATAAATATTCACTTACCTTTGATGATCTTCATTGGAATGCACTCCCAGGCATCCCAGTTCCACAATAAATGTTTGTTTTGTTCGATAAAGTTAACCTGTTTAGGATAGGGGGCAGTATTTTCACGGCCGGATAAAAAACGTACCCGATTTAATCTGGTTATTACTCCTGCCCAGAAACTAGAATATGCATATAATTATTTGATTTGGATAGAAAACACCCTAAAGTTTCTAAAACTGTTTGAATGGTGTCTGTGAGTATAACAGAACTCATATGGCAGGCCAAAACCTGAGAAGATTCTATATGGGAAGTACCCTGTCTGACCATTTCTTGTCCTTCTATAGCCTCTTTATCGAAAATAGAGGATCTCTGCTGTAACGTGACATTTTCTAAGGCTCCCATAGGCTCTCAGAAGGCGCCAGAACGGGGAATGATGACTCTGCAGTCCCTGGGCGAAAAACAGTAGGGGTTTTGGAAAGTGGTCGTTCTGAGAACAATGACACTGGTGCGCGCGTGAATGACTCCATTTTCTATTTTCAGTGTTTGAACGAAAACAAGGTCTCCCGGTTGGAATATTATCGCTATTTTACGAGAAAAATTGCATAAAAATTGATTTTAAACAGCGTTTGACATGCTTCGAAGTACGGTACTGGAATATTTTGAATTTTTTTGTCACGATACGCACCGGTGCGTCACCCTTCGTATAGTGTCTTGAACGCAAGAACAAAACGCAGCTATTTGGATATAACTATGGATTATTTGGAACCAAAACAACATTGGGTGTTGAAGTAGAAGGGCTATCTACTCAGAATATTGCAAAATGTGCTTTCACCGAAAAGCTATTTTAAAATCGGACACTGCGATTGCATAAAGGAGTTCTGTATCTATAATTCTTAAAATAATTGTTATTTTTTTGTGAACGTTTATCGTGAGTAATTTAGTAAATTCACCGGAAGTTTTTGGTGGGTATGCTAGTTCTGAACATCACATGCTAATGTAAAAAGCTGGTTTTATATATATAAATATGAAATATGAACTTGATTGAACAAAACATGCATATTGTATAACATAATGTCCTAGGAGTGTCATCTGATGAAGATCATCAAAGGTTAGTGCTGCATTTAGCTGTGGTTTTGGTTTTTGTGACATTATATGCTAGCTTGAAAAATGGGTGTGTGATTATTTCTGGCTGGGTACTCTCCTGACATAATCTAATGTTTTTCTTTCGTTGTAAAGCCTTTTTGAAATTGGACAATGTGGTTAGATAAAGGAGAGTCTTGTCTTTAAAATGGTGTAAAATAGTCATATGTTTGAAAAATTTAAGTTTTTGGATTTCTGAGGTGTTTGTAATTTGCGCCACGCTCTATCATTGGATATTGGCGAGGCGTTCCGCTAGCAGCACATCTAGATGTAAGAGGTTAATCGTTATGTCCAAATACCTCCTTTTTGTTTGCGCGTTTAGTTCACTATTCCAAATGCACAAGTCGCGGGCACTAAGTCCAGACGAATAGTCAAAAAAGTTCCATTACAGTTTGTAGAAACATGTCAAACGATGTATAGAATCAATCTTTAGGATGTTTTTATCATAAATCCTCAATAATATTCCAACCGGACAATTCCTTTGTCTTTAGAAATGAAAGGGAACGGAGCTGGTGCTCACGGCCGCACGCGTGACTAAACTAAAGGCTTTCAGCCAGACCACTGGTTCAAACAGCTCTTATTCGCTCTCCTTTCACAATAGATGCCTGAAACAATGTTCTAAAGACTGTTGACATCTAGTGGAAGCCTTAGGAAGTGCAATCTGACCAAATTTACACTGTATATTGGATAGGCAATCACTTGAAAAACTACAAACCTCAGATTTCCCACTTCCTGGTTGGATTTTTCTCAGGTTTTCACCTGCCATATGAGTTCTGTTATACTCACAGACATCATTCGAACAGTTTTAGGAACTTCAGAGTGTTTTCTATCCAAATTTACTAATAATATGCATATCTTAGCTTCTGGGCCTGAGTAGCAGGCAGTTTACTCTGGGCACGCTTTTCATCCGAACGTGAAATACTGCCCCCCAGCCCAGAGAGGATATAGAATACCGTCAAATTAGATGATTTTGGTGTGAGAACTATATTTTGTATATATTTTGTTTATGCTTTCATTCCTTTTCGGTTCAGTTCCTTTGACACTTAGGAAGTGATAGAGCCATAAACAAAGTCCCCATACAACAATCACTTAGTGCCACAACACCACTCACTGGGGAATTACTGTAATTATAAATATTTCATGAGTGTGTGTGCGTTGTTAAAATCTGTTACTGCCCAGATCTTCCAGTCTGGACGACCAGACGACGGGTCCGGAACGTCAATCCCAAATCGGGACACCTACTGCCCATCCTTTTGGCAGCCTGCCCCGCTGTCAGAGAACCTACCAAGGTAAACCACCAGAGGGGGACTGCAACGATGATCTACAAAGAGGACATCACGTGGTCATTATTTTTATGTGGATTTGTAACTTGCAGGATAATCACAAGAGCCAAACCATCAGGGAGGGACTGTCATGACGTGGCTCTTTCTGGGTAAAGATCATGGCTTCCCCCTCACTCTCTCCTACACCAGGTTCTGTTATCTCAGGCCATAAATTCCTGGCGGAGACTCTCTCCCCTGGTCATGCAGAGAGAGACAAAGGATTTCACATGGCGAACTCCTAAATCCCCAAAATGAAAATTTTAAACAAAATGTCCACTTGTGGGAATGGTCCGTAGACACTTAAGGGACGGGTATGACGAGTGTGTTTCATTTGGTGACTTCAGAGAGGACAGGAAACACACATAACTACAGTTGAAGTCGGAAGTTTACATACACTTAGCTTGGAGTTATTAAAACTTGTTTTTCAACCACTCCACAAATTTCTTGTTAACAAACTATAGTTTTGGCAAGTCGCTTAGGACATCTATTTTGTGCATGACATAAGTCATTTTTCCAACAATCGTTTACAGACAGATTATTTCACTTATAATTCGCTGTATCACAATTCCAGTGGGTCAGAAGTTTACATACACTAAGTTGACTGTGCCTTTAAACAGCTTGGAAAATTCCAGAAAATGACGTCATTAAATCAAATCAAATTTATTTATATAGCCCTTCTTACATCAGCTGATATCGTAAAGTGCTGTACAGAGAACCCAGCCTAAAACCCCAAACAGCAAGTAATGCAGGTGTAGAAGCACAGTGGGTAGGAAAATCTCCCGAGAAAGGCCAAAACCTAGGAAGAAACCTAGAGAGGAACCAGGCTATGAGGGGTGGCCAGTCCTCTTCTGGCTGTGCCGGGTGGAGATTATAACAGAACATGGCCAAGATGTTAAAATGTTCATAAATGACCAGCATGGTCAAATAATAATAATCACAGTAGTTGTCTAGGGTGCAACAAGTCAGCACCTCAAGAGTAAATGTCATAGCCGATCATTGAGAGTATCTCTACCGCTCTTGCTGTCTCTAAATTGTTGAAAACAGCAGGTCTGGGACAGGTAGCACGTCCAGTGAACAGGTCGGGGTTCCATAGCCGCAGGCAGAAGAGTTGAAACTGGAGCAGAAGCACGGCCAGGAGAACTGGGGACAGCAAGGAGTCATCATGTCAGGTAGTCCTGAGGCATGGTCATAGGGCTCAGGTCCTCTGAGAGAGAGAAAGAAAGAGAGAAAGAAAGAAAGAAAGAAAGAAAGAAAGAAAGAAAGAAAGAAAGAAAGAAAGAAAGAAAGAAAGAAAGAAAGAAAGAGAGAAAGAGAGAATTAGAGAGAGCATACTTAAATTCACACAGGACACCGGATAAGACAGGAGAAATACTCCAGATATAACAGACTGACCCTAGCCCCCCGACACATAAACTACTGCAGCAGAAATACTGGAGGCTGAGACAGGAGGGGTCAGTCTTAAGAAGCCTCTGATTGGCTAATTGACATCATTTGAGTCAATTGAAGGTGTACCTGTGGATGTATTTCAAGGCCTACCTTCAAACTCAGTGCCTCTTTGCTTGACATCATTGGGAAAATCAAAAGATAATCAGCCAAGACCTCAGAAAAGAAATTGTAGACCTCCACAAGTCTGGTTCATCCTTGGGAGCAATTTCCAAACGCCTGAAGTTACCACGTTCATCTGTACAAACAGTAGTACGCAAGTATAAACAACATCGGACCACGCAGCTGTCATACCGCTCAGGAAGGAGATGCGTTCTGTCTCCTAGAGATAAACGTAATTTGGTGCGAAAAGTGCAAATCAATCCCAGAACAACAGCAAAAGACCTTGTTAAGATGCTGGAGGAAACAGGTACAAAAGTATCTATATCCACAGTAAATCGAGTCCTATATGGACATAACCTGAAAGGCCGCTCAGCAAGGAAGAAGCCACTGCTCCAAAACCACCATAAAAAAGCCAGACTACGGGTTGCAACTGCACATGGGGACAAAGATCGTACTTTTTGGAGAAATGCCCTCTTGTCTGATGAAACAAAAATATAACTATTTGGCCATAAAGACCATCGTTATGTTTGGAGGAAAAAGGGGGAGGCTTGCAAGCCGAAGAACACCATCCCAACCGTGAAGCACGGGGGTGGCAGCATAATGTTGTGGGGGTGCTTTGCTGCAGGAGTGACTGGTGCCCTTCACAAAATAGATGGCATCATGAGGATGTAAAATTATGTGGATGTATATTGAAGCAACATCTCAAGACATCAGTCAGGAAGTTAAAGCTTGGTCGCAAATGGGTCTTCCAAATGGACAATGACCCCAAGCATACCTGGGGTCATTGTGGCTTAAATGTGACAAAATGACTTAAGGACAACAAAGTCAAGGTATTGGAGTGAATGGTACTCTGAAGTATACATTCTAACCACGAAATACTTTGATATTCAGGGAAGCAGAGAGAGAGAGGGAAAGATGAACTGACTCTCCAGCAGACGGATTGGATTCCAACAGAAAAGATCACGACACATGGGCGTATATATATATATTGCATGCAATTATTCCCGAATTATTCCCGTTCATGTGCAAAGAATTAGCATTTCAATTAATATAAATATAGTAGTACAGTTTGTAGTGATCCCTCTGGTCTTTCCCGCTCTATCTCAGTCCACACCCACTTCCCTTTGTCGACCAAGCCGTCATATCGGCTTAGCCAAATAGGGAATATTCCCTATCCTTGTTAGTAACATATATCTACTGTTGTTTGTTTATGCACTTATGTGATTATTTAGTTTGTTAGTAAATAAATGATTAAGCCAATTAGTGTATGGATGATTCATAGTAAATGCTGGGTTAATGCAGATAACCAACAATTTACGAGTTTTGGAATTAGACTGATGTGAGGTAAATAATAATTCATTAATAAGAAGACTAATTGATCTGATATTAAAATATCTGAAGAGTTATATTAGGAAAATTACAATTTTGTAATCTGAAGATATTCCTTGGTGCCCTGACTTCCTAGTTAATTACATTTACATGATTAGTTTAATCACGTAATAATAATTACAGAGAATAGATTTGATTAAAAAACAGTATTTACTTTTAATGATGCCAAAGACACGACAACAGCAAGGGGACACAATAACAGCAGGGAGACAGAGCAATAACAACAGGCAGACAGAATAATAGCAGCAGGGAGACAGAGTAACAACAGCAAGGAGACACAGTAACAACAGCAGGCAGAGTAATAACAACAGGCAGACAGAGTAATAACAGCAAGGAGACAGTGGAATATTTGCAGGGAGACAGAGTAATAGCAGCAAGGAGTCAGAATAATAGAAGCAAGAAGACACATCAATAGCAGCAGGGAGATGGGGTAATAGCAGAAGGGAGAAAGAGTAATAACAGCAGGGAGTCAAAGTAACAGCAGCAGGGAGACAAAGTAATACCTGCAATAAATCAGAGTAATAGCAGCAGGGAGACAGAGTAACAACAGCAAGGAGATATAGTAACAACAGCAGGGAGACAGAGTAATAACAACAGGGAGACAGACTAATATTTGCAGGGAGACAGAGTAATATTTGCAAGGAGACAGAGTAATATTTGCAGGGAGTATTTGAACACCGGGGCCTCACTGCGGTGACGGTCGACGATCGCCTTCTGCTGCCTCACGGCCCATTGCAGGTGCACATGGGCAGCGTCCCAGGTCTCCTCCGAGCGCTTAAACCATTCGTCCACCGCAGGAGCTTCGATGTGGCTCTGCTGCCACTGTGCCAGAACCAGCTGATACCCCAGTACGCACTGGAAAGGAGAGAGGTTAGTGGAGGAGTGGCGGAGTGAGTTTTGGGCCATCTCTGCCCAGGGGATGAACGCCGCCCACTCCCCCATCCATTCCTGGCAATATGACCGCAGAAACCTACCCACATCCTGGTTACTCTCTCCACCTGCCCGTTACTTTCGGGGTGAAAGCCTGAGGTGAGGCTGACCGAGACCCCCAGACATTCCATGAACGCTCTCCAGACCCTGGACGTGAACTGGGGAACCCGATCCGAAACTATGTCCTTAGGCACCCGGTAGTGCCGGAAGATGTGTGTAAACAGGGCCTCCGCAGTCTGTAGGGCCGTAGGGAGACCGGGCAAAGGGAGGAGACGGCAGGACTTAGAAAACCGATCCACAACGACCAGGATCGTGGTGTTGCCCTGTGAGGGAGGAAGATCCGTCAGGAAGTCCACTGACAGGTGCGACCACGGCCGTTATGGAACAGGTAGGGGTTGTAACTTCCCTCTGGGCAGGTGCCTGGGAGCCTTGCACTGGGCGCACACCAAGCAGGAGGAAACATAAACCCTCACATCCTTGGCCAAGGTGGACCACCAGTACTTCCCACTAAGGCAATGCACCGTCCGACCGATGCCAGGGTGACCAGAGGAGGGTGACGTGTGGGCCCAATAGATCCGGTCACGGACAGCAGACGGAACGTACAGGCGCCCAGCTGGACACTGAGGGGGAGTGGGCTCTGTGCATAACGCCCGCTCGATGTCCGCGTCCAGCTCCCACACCACCGGTGCCACCAGGCAAGAGGCTGGAAGGATGGGAGTATGATCCATGGACCGCTCCTCTGTGTCATACATCTGGGACAGTGTGTCTGCCTTAGCGTTCTGGGAACCTGGTCTGTAGGATAGAGTGAAAACAAAATGTGTAAAAAACATGACCCACCTTGCCTGGCGAGGGTTCAGTCTCCTCGCTGCCCGGATATACTCCAGATTGCGGTGGTCAGTCCAGATGAGAAAAGGGTGTTTAGCTCCCTCAAGCCAATGTCCCCACGCCTTCAGAGCCTTGACAACAGCCAAAAGCTCTCGGTCCCCCACATCATAGTTTCGCTCCGCCGGGCTGAGCTTCTTCGAAAAGAAAGCACAGGGGCAGAGCTTTGGTGGTGTGCCCGAGCACTGAGAGAACACAGCTCCTATCCCAGCCTCGGACGCGTCCACCTCCACTATGAACGCCAAAGAGGGATCCGGATGAGCCAGCACGGGAGCCGAGGTAAACAGAGCCTTCAGGTGACCAAAAGCCTTGTCCGCCTCAGCCGACCACTGCAGCCGCACCGGTCCCCCCTTCAGCAGTGAGGTAATGGGAGCTGCTACCTGACCAAAACCCCGGATAAACCTCCGGTAGTAGTTGGCACACCCTAGAAACTGTTGCACTTCCTATACCGTGGTGGGAGTTGGCCAAATACGCACAGCTGAAATGCGGTCACACTCCATCTCCACCCCTGAAGTGGAAATGCGGTACCCTAGGAAGGAGACGGACTGTTGGAAGAACAGACATTTCTCAGCCTTGACATACAGGTCATGCTCCAACAGTCGACCAAGCACCCTGCGCACCAGGGACACATGCTCGGCGCATGTAGCGGAGTATATCAGAATGTTGTCGATATACACCACTACACCCTGCCTGTGCAGGTCCCGGAAAATCTCATCAACAAAGGCCTGGAAGACTGATGGAGCATTCATCAACCCGTACGGCATGACGAGGTACTCATAGTGCCCTGAGGTGGTACTGAATGCCGTCTTCCACTCATCCCCCTCCCGGATACGCACCAGGTTGTAAGCACTCCTGAGATCCAATTTTGTGAAGAAGTGTGCCCCGTGCATTGACTCGATCGTACTGGCGATGAGAGGCAGCTGTGACCTCACTGTGATCTGATTGATCCCTCGATAGTCAATACACGGGCGCAGACCCCCATCCTTCTTCTTCACAAAAAACAAACTTGAGGAGGCAGGTGAAGTGGAGGGCCGAATGTATCCCTGCCCCAGAGATTCAGAGACATATGTTTCCATAGCCGCCGTCTCCTCCTGTGACAGAGGATACACATGATTCCTGGGAAGTGCTGCGTCTACCAGGAGATTTATCGCACAATCCCCCCGTCGATGGGGTGGTAATTTTGTCGCCCTCTTCTTACAGAAGGCGAGAGCCAAATCGGCATATTCTGAGGGGATGCACACGGTGGAGACCTGGTCTGGACTTTCCACCGTTGTGGCACCGATGGAAACCCCTACACACCTCCTTGAGCACTCTCGTGACCACCCCTTGAGAGCCCTCTGTTGTCACGAAATAGTGGGGTTATGACAGGCAAACCAGGGTAGGCCCAGCACCACGGGAAACGCAGGAGAATCAATGAGGAAGAAACTGATTCTCTCCTTGTGACCCTCCTGCGTAACCATGTCAAGTAGAGCGGTGGCTCCCTAATCAGCTCTGACCCTAATGGTTGACTATCTAGGGCATGCACAGGGAAGGGTATATCCACAGGAACAAGGGGAATCCCTAAACTACGAGCAAATGAACGGTCAATAAAATGCCCAGCTGCACCTGAATCTACTAGCTCCTTATGCTGGGAAAACTCAGGAAATTAAATAAACACATACATGTGAGCAACAGCAGGCTCTGGGTGAGCCTGGTGCCGACTCACCTGGGGTGACACGATAGTGCCCTGCCTGCTGCCTCGACTCCCTGAGGAACCCCCCCAGCACCGACCAGTAGTGTGCCCTCTGCGGCAACAGATGGTGAAGTGAATGGCCCCTCCTCCGGTCGCCCTAAGTGCAGCACCTCCCAACTCCATGGGCGTCGGAGCGGAGGTGCTGGGGGATGGAACGGACAGGTCCCGATCCGGACGTCCGCGGGCAGTCAGCAGGTTGTTCAGCCGGATGGACATGTCCACCAGCTGGTCAAATGTGAGGGTGGTGTCTCGGCAGGCCAACTCCCGACGGACGTCCTCGCGCAGACTGCACCTGTAGGTAGTGATTGATCAGGGCCCTGTTGTTCCATCCCGCGCTGGCGGCCAGGGTCCGGAAGTCCAAGGCGAAATCCTGCGCGCTCCTTGTCCCCTGCCTCAGGTGGAACAGACCCTCAGGCGGGTGGTCGAACACTGCCCGAAAGCGGCGGGTGAACTCTGCGTAATGGTCCAACGCCACGTCTCCCTCACTCCATACGGCGTTGGCTCACTCCAGGGCTTTGCCTATGAGGCAGGAGACGAGGGCGGACACACTCTCACGCCCCGAAGGAGCCGGGTAGACGGTCGCCAGGGAGAGCTCCAGCTGTCGTAGAAACCCCTGGCATCCGGCAGCCGTCCCATCATACTCCCTCGGGAGCGCGAGTCAAATCCCGCTGGGACCAGGTAGAAGAGGGGTGGACAGTGGGACCTGTTGTAATGGGACTGGTGGAGGCGCTGGAAAATCTCCTCCTCTCTCCCAACGAACCATCGTCTGCAGCATGCAATCCATGGCTGTGCCCAGATGTTGCAACTTGGTCGCGTGCTGCTGAACGCGCTCCTCCACTGCAACTGGGAGGGCGTCTGCTCCTGCTGACTCCATTTTTCGGGTGAGTTATTCTGTAAGGATCCATGTGTAGCTGGTGCAGAGGAGTCAGGCGCAGGACAGCAGAGATGAGTAAATAAAAGTAACTTTACACAAAGTCATCAAAATACAAGAGAATTTCCAAGCCCACAATACGGACCACAATACAACAAACAATCACTCACAAACAAACATGGGGAACAGAGGGTTAAATAATAAACAGGTAATTGGGTGAGTGAAACCAGGTGTGTAAGACTAAGACAAAACAAATGGAAAATGAAAAGTGGATCAGCGGTGGCCAGAAGGCTGGTGATGTCGACTGCCGAACGCCGCCCAAACAAGGAGAGGGACCGACTTCGGCGGAAGTCGTGACAGTCAAAGAAATAGCAGCAGGAGACAGAGCATTAACAGCAAGAAGATAGAGTATTAACAACAGGGAGGCAGAGTAATAGCAGCAGGGAAACAAAGTGAAAACTGCAAGGAGCCAAATTAATAACATTAGGCAGACAGAGTAATAACAGTAGGCAGACAGAGTAATAACAGCAAGGAGACACATTAATAACAGCAGGGAGGCCGAGTAATAAAAACAGGCAGACAGAGTAATAACAGCAGGGAGATAGAGTAATATTTGCAGGGAGACAGAGTAATATTTGCAGGGAGACAGAGGAATAGCAGCAGGGAGTCAGAGTAATAGAAGCAAGAAGACATCAATAGCAGCAGGGAGATGGAGTAATAGCAGCGTTGAGAAAGAGTAGTAGCAGCAGGGAGTCAGAGTAATAGCAGCAGGAAGATAGAGTATTAACAGCAGGGAAGCAGAGTGGTAGCAGCAGGGAGACAGTGTAATAACAGCAAGGAGCCACATTAGTAACAGCAGGGAGACAGAGTAATAACAACAGGCAGACAAAGTAATAACAGCAGGGAGACAGACTGATAACAGCAGGGAGTCAGAGTGATAACAGCAGGGAGTCAAAGTAATAGCAGCAGGAGACAGACTAATAACAGCAGGGAGACAGAGTAGTAACAGCAGGCATACAGAGATAACAGCAGGGAGTCAAAGTAATAGCAGCAGGAAGATAGAGTATTAACAGCAGGGAAGCAGAGTGGTAGCAGCAGGGAGACAGTGTAATAACAGCAAGGAGCCACATTAGTAACAGCAGGGAGACAGAGTAATAACAACCGGCAGACAAAGTAATAACAACAGGGAGACAGACTGATAACAGCAGGGAGTCAGAGTGATAACAGCAGGGAGTCAAAGTAATAGCAGCAGGAGACAGAGTAATAACAGCAATAAATCAGAGTAATAGCAGCAGGGAGCCAGAGTAATAGCAGCAGGAGCCAGAGTAATAACAGCAATAAATCAGAGTAATAGCACAGGGAAACAGAGTAATAGCAGCAATAAATCAGAGTAATAGCAGCAGGGAGACAGAGTAATAACAGCAGGGAGACAGAGTAATAACAGCAGGGAGACAGAGTAATAGCAGCAGGAGACAGAGTAATAACAGCAGGGAGACAGAGTAATAACAGCAATAAATCAGAGTAATAGCAGCAGGGAGACAGAGTAATAACAGCAGGGAGACAGAGTAATAACAGCAGGGAGACAGAGTAATAGCAGCAATAAATCAGAGTAATAGCAGCAGGGAGACAGAGTAATAGCAGCAGGGAGACAGAGTAATAACAGCAATAAATCAGAGTAATAGCACAGGGAGACAGAGTATTAACAGCAGGGAGACAGAGTAATAGCAGCAGGGAGACAGAGTAATAGCAGCAATAAATCAGAGTAATAGCACAGGGAGACAGAGTAATAACAGCAGGGAGACAGAGTAATAGCAGCAATAAATCAGAGTAATAGCAGCAGGGAGACAGAGTAATAACAGCAGGGAGACAGAGTAATAACAGCAGGGAGACAGAGTAATAGCAGCAATAAATCAGAGTAATAGCAGCAGGGAGACAGAGTAATAGCAGCAGGGAGACAGAGTAATAACAGCAATAAATCAGAGTAATAGCACAGGGAGACAGAGTATTAACAGCAGGGAGACAGAGTAATAGCAGCAGGGAGACAGAGTAATAGCAGCAATAAATCAGAGTAATAGCAGCAGGGAGACAGAGTAATAGCAGCAGGGAGACAGAGTAATAACAGCAATAAATCAGAGTAATAGCACAGGGAGACAGAGTATTAACAACAGGCAGGCAAAGTAATAACAGCAAGGAGCCACATTAATAACAGCAAGGAGCCACATTAGTAACAGCAGGGAGACAGACTAATTACAGCAGGGAGACAGAGTGATAACAGCAGGGAGACAGAGTGATAACAGCAGGGAGACAAAGTAATAACATTAGGGAGTCAAAGTAATAGCAGCAGGAGACAGAGTAATAACAGCAAGGAGCCACATTAGTAACAGCAGGGAGACAGAGTAATAGCAACAGGCAGACAAAGTAATAACAGCAGGCAGACAGAGTGATAACAGCAGGCGGGACAGAGTGATAACAGCAGGGAGACACATTAATAACAATAGGGAGGCAGAGTAATAGTAGCAGGGAAACAAATTAATGTATGCAGAGAGACAAATTAATAACAGCAGGCATACAGAGAAATAACAGCAGGGAGACAAATTAATAACAGCAGGCATACAGAGAAATAACAGCAGGGAGACAGAGTAATAACAGCAGGCATACGAAGAAATAGCAGCAGGGAGCCAGAGAAATAGCAGCAGGGAGACAGAGTAATAGCAGCAGGGAGACAGAGTAATAGCAGCAGGGAGACAGAGTAATAGCAGCAGGGAGACAGAGTAATAGCAGCAGGGAGACAGAGTAATAGCAGCAGGGAGACAGAGTAATAGCAGCAGGGAGACAGAGTAATAGCAGCAGGGAAACATAGTAATAACAGCAGGCATACGGAGAAATAGCAGCAGGGAGCCAGAGAAATAGCAGCAGGGAGACATAGTAATAGCAGCAGGGAGCCAGAGTAATAGCAGCAGGGAGACAGAGTAATAGCATTAATAATAAAATCTGACTCAATATATTCTGCCGCTCCACTCCGCTTGGCATTCAACACACACATTCTCCGGATGTGACACTTTTCGGAATAAATTAATCATTCCAGCTGTTATTTACATTCCATATATCAGAGTTGTTTAAATGAAATTGTTCTCATAAATCTCCGTTTTAATATTGGATCCTGTCCAGTTCGGGACAGAGGCATATTTGATAACCACCTCCTCCTCTCTCTCCCTTTAACTCCCCCCTCCCCCCTCTCCTCTCCTCTCTTCCTTCACCTCACACCCCTTCTCATGTCTTCATCCACCTGACCCCACCATAACTTCAGCTTGCTGTCTGGGGGATAGCTAGCCACTCGTCATCTTTGTTTTTGTTGGCATTGCTCTAATACTCTTATCCGGCCAACCTTGTATCGTTTTATGCGATAGTGGCTATTTCTTTCATGAGAGGCTCACTTTACAAATGCCTCCGTTGATAATGTTGGAAACTAAACACATCTAAATAACCTCAGAGGGAAACACTATAAATGTAAATTGGGCCAGATGCAAATATGTACTCTACCCTACCGTCACCATTTAAATAAAAAAGCGTACTCTGTCTTTTTCTTAATTGGAAAAGAGATCATGGCCTGGGCTGCTTCTATTAAATTGGTTGGAATCAAAAAAAGGCTGGGGTGGTGGTGGTGGAGAACATGAAAGAGACTCCCAAAGCAGAGAGCACCTTTATTTCTTCTTCGTCTGCTGTTGCTGGAGCTGTAGAGACACTGTTTAGTGCTCTAGACAGGCAGACTTAGGATGCAGCGCCCAGCCGTTCCATATCATATTGTGAGCATTATGAAATAAATTGGAATTATATTGTGGAGTGGAGTTCTTAGGGAACAATCCTGCATCTTTATCTGCATCTAATTTCAGCAGCAAGCAAATCTTGTCCTTAATATGTGCAATTAAAATGACTTAAAAGATTTAACAATCCTTTCATGCTAATGTAGGATAAAGAGTTGAAGACGATTGTAAACCTATTAATGGGATCCTCTGATCATGATTTCTTTGTCTCTTTGATTTTCAAGTTGCCCATTCTGTTTTCATGAGGTTTATTTGCTGCATTTGATATCATTTTGTACCCAGACCACATCACATAACTGACTCAGACCTTGTGAAATGACTAACAAAGCCAATGCCAGGCCGATGAAGAAAACAGATATAAATGTGTTCTGATAAGAGGTGCATTTCACAGGCATATCACTGTCTGACAATACCACTCCTCCATTGGGCTGACTCTTTCCAAGACCTGGAGGTCTGGCATGGACCTCCAGCTATCCACCAGCTAACCCACGTCCCCACAGCACAGACAGGTAATTAGAGACAACAGCCTCTTTTTGGTCTGTGGATGTCAGAGGCAGGAAGAGCTGTGGCTGAGCGAAGCCAAGACTGAGGAAGGGAGGTAGGGATGGTTAGAAGGGAGTGATGGTTGGGACGGAGGGAGGGAGGGAGGGAGGGAGGGAGGGAGGGAGGGAGGGAGGGAGGGAAGGAGGAACAGCTAGCTTGCCTGTCTTTCCAAAACACCATTTCATAATCCTCCCTCCTTCCATTGGCAATTTTTTATTAAAGTGCAGCTGCTCTTGAGAATGTCACTTGGGGTAAAGCTTTGGTGACTGGTGTGTGTGTATGTGTGCGTAATAATAATAACAATTTGGTTGGTGCTTATATTTGTCTTATTTCACACAAATGTTTTTTGTTGTTGTTGCATATCCCAACTCTCCCTGAGACACCCTCGGAGAATGGGACCTTTTTTTGTTGTTGGGTGGGCCGGTCGACATTGACACACACACAAAATTATTTTATGTACAATTTATTTTAAATGAGAGTTCATCTATACTGAGCCTTTGGCTCAACAGTGTGCAACTGCCGGCCCCCGGTTTTCTGATAGGCTGAGCTGAAATCACGTAAACTCAGATTCAAAGTCAAACACAATATCAGCAAAGAGACCTGCAATCATGGATTGTAAAAAAAACAGAAAGGCTACCTATAAATGTAGAAAAGCACATTCTACATTGTCACCTCACTGAAACCTTTTTTTTAGGCTGCTAAAACCATGATTTGGTCAAACAGCGCAATACCTTCATGATTCCTGTAATGAAAATGTCTGCCCTGTGCCCTGTGCCCTCGTTGGGGCCTGCCGCTATGATGAGCGAGCCACTCTTCTCCCCCCCATACGATCAACGGAAAATGCTTTCTGATCATATAACATTTCAAAAATGCAATTGCGGGAAGAAATACACCTTAGGAAGCTGTCCCTGTCGAAGAGAGGATGTTCTCAGCTTTCTGTAGGTATAATTTGTATTTCTCAACTATTAATATTCATCTCAGTAGCAACTATTTTACAACAAAGATATATGATGTGGCTTTGAGATATGGAGCAGTGCATACGCAAAATACGCAAAAAAAGGGCATAGGTCTATAGGTCTCAACTACATACAATACATGGCTACTAGCAGTGGTTATTATATTTAGCGATCTAGTCAATGTGTGTCACGTTTGTCGTAGGAAGGAGCGGACCAAAGTGCAGCGTGATTATCATTCCACATTTTTTTGAACTGTAAAACTATGCAATACATATAAATAAACTGAATAACAAAACAACGAACCGTGACGCAGAGGTGAAACATACACTAACTCAAAGACAATCTCCCACAAACCCTGGTGGGAAAAACACCTACTTAAGTATGATCTCCAATTAGAGACAACGAGGACCAGCTGCCTCTAATTGGAGATCATCCCAAACAAAACCCAACATAGAAATACAAACCTAGAACATAACAACATAGAAAAACGAAACTAGAAAACCCCCCTGTCATGCCCTGACCTACTCTACCATAGAAAATAACAGCTTTCTATGGTCAGGACGTGACAGTACCCCCCCAAAGGTGCGGACTCCGAACGCACCAACACAAAAAATATAAAAAAAGGGAGGGTAAGGGAGGGTGACAAATGTCTATGGCGGCTCTGGTGCAGTACTCAGAACCTTCTTATCCCGCGGATCCTCCAGCAGAGGAGGCGGCTCCAGTTCGGGGCGTAACCCCTACTCCGCCCGCTGATCCCTCCGCTTTTGTGTCCCCGGACTCTGGATCGTTGCCAAAGGACCCAGACCGTGGATCATCACCGGAGGTTCTGTACTACAGACCGCCGCCGGAGGTTCCGGACTGCAGACCGTCGCTGGAGGTTCCGGACTGCGGACCGTCTCAGGAGGTTCCGGGCTGCAGACCGTTGCTGGAGGTTCCGGACTGAGGACCGTCTCAGGAGGATCCGGACTGTGGGACATCTCAGGAGGTTCCGGACTGCGGGACGTCTCAGGCGGTTCCGGACTGCGGGCCGTCTCAGGCGGTTCCGGACTGCGGGCCGTCTCAGGAGGTTCCGGACTGCGGGCTGTCTCAGGAAGTTCCGGACTGCGGGCCGTCTCAGGAGGTTCCGGACTGTGGGCCGTCTCAGGAGGTTCCGGACTGCTGGCCGTCTCAGGAGGTTCCGGACTGGGGACCGTTGCTGCAGGCTCCATGCCATGGATCATCACTGCAGGCTCCGCGCCATGGATCACCACTGGAGGCTTTGTGCCATGGATCATCCCTACAGGCTCCAGGCCATGGATCATCCCTACAGGCTTCGTGCCATGGATCATCACTGGAGGCTTCGGACCATGGATCATCACTGGAGGCTTCTTACGTGGAGCCAGAAGAGGTCTCACCGGACTGGGGAACGTTGCTGGAGGCTCCGGACTGGGGGACGTTGCCGGAAGCTCTGGACTGGGAACTGTCGCCGGAAGCTCTGGACTGGGAAGGCACACTGGAGACCTGATGCGTGGGGCTGGCACAGGTGGCGCCAGACTGGTAACACGCACCTCAGGGCGAGTGCGAGGAGCAGGAACAGGACACACCGGACTGGGCAGGTGCACTAGAGACCTGATGCGTGGGGCTGGCATAGGTGGCGCCAGACTGGTGACACGCACCTCACGGTAAGCACGAGGAGTTGGCTCAGGTCTCCAACCTGACTCTGCCAATCTCCCCGTGTGCCCCCCCCCAAAAATGGGGGGGGCTGCCTCTCGTGCTTCCCTCGTTGCCGTGCTCTCGCTGCCTCCACCTGTTCCCATGGGAGGCGCTTTTCTCCTGCCCCTAATTCCTCCAAAGCCCTGGATATACTCCTCCCTATCTTCTCAAAAGTCCAGTTGTCCATACCACGCTGCTTGGTCATTTTGTGGTGGGAGATTCTGTCACGTTTGTCGTAGGAAGGAGCGGACCAAAGTGCAGCGTGATTATCATTCCACATTTTTATTGAACTGTAAAACTATGCAATACATATAAATAAACGGAATAACAAAACAAAAAGCCGTGACGCAGAGGTGAAACATACACTAACTCAAAGACAATCTCCCACAAACCCAGGTGGGAAAAACACCTACTTAAGTATGATCTCCAATTAGAGACAACACGGACCAGCTGCCTCTAATTGGAGATCGTCCCAAACAAAACCCAACATAGAAATACAAACCTAGAACATAACAACATAGAAAAACTAAACTAGAAAACACCCCTGTCACGCTCTGACCTACTCTACCATAGAAAATAACAGCTTTCTATGGTCAGGAAGTGACAATGTGTTTTGCTTTCCACTTCCTCAGTTGTGGAGCCCCAAATTAATTTGCCTATGATATTAGTTAGTGCACATAAAGACGTAAGTAATTCATCTCTATTGAACAGAAAATACATTTAGGAAATGAGGCTAGAGTCTAATTGTCAAACCAAAATCCATAACAATTAATCATGCAGTCCTGCTTTTACATGTCAGATGAAACAACTTATTTCTTGAATATGTCAGTTGTCTATTTATTAAACTTCTTAATTAAGCATTATGAATTACTTTATAAGATGATTTTGGTCTGACTAAATCATGGGCTGGTGCCACCAACTGTAAAAGTTAGTAGCAGTGGCACCATTGACACCAGGGGGAAATGTTAGTTTGGAGCCCTGTAACAGGAAGACCAGGAAGGCCCGATGTCACAGGAAGGACAAAAAGATCATCAAGGGCATCAACCACCCGAACCTTGGCCTGTTCACCCTGCTATCATCCAGAAGGCGAGGTCAGTGCAGGTGAATAAAAGCTGGGACCGAGAAACTGAAAAACAGCTTCTATCTCAAGGCCATCGGACTGTCAAATAGCCATCACTAGCCGGCCTCCACCCAGTACCCTGGGTGGAGGCTGGACATGGAACACTGTTCACTTTAATAATGTTGTAATGATGTGCGCTGAGAGTTGGGAAGCAAGTTCAGGGAGTGAGTGTTTTAATAGATAAACACAACATAATAAAAATTAAAAGCACGAATAACGCACAGACATAACACAGGAACAGAAACAGCAATGCTTGGGGAAGGAACCAAAGGGAGTGACATATATAGGGATGGTAATCGAAGGAAGTGATGGAGTCCAGGTGAGTCTGATGACGCGCAGGTGCGCGAAACGATGGTGACAGGTGCGCCATAACGAGCACACTGGTGACCTAGAGGCCGGAGAGGTGCGTCGCTGGAGACCTCGGGCTGAGGTGTGTCGCTGGAGACTTCTGGCTGAGGTGCGTTGCTGGAGACCTCGGGCTGAGGAGCATCTCTGCAGGCTCCGGACTGTGGGCCGTCTCTGCAGGATCCGAACTGTGGGCCGTCTCTGCAGGATCCGGACTGTGGGCCGTCTCTGCAGGCTCCGGACTGTGGGCCGTCTCTGCAGGCTCCGGACTGTGGGACGTCTCTGCAGGCTCCGGACTGTGGGACGTCTCTGCAGGCTCCGGACTGTGGGACGTCTCTGCAGGCTCCGGACTGTGGGACGTCTCTGTCGGTTCCGGACTGTGGGACGTCTCTGTCGGTTCCGGACTGTGGGACATCGCCGGAAGCACTGGACGGGGAACTGTCGCCGGAAGCTCTGGACGAGGCACTGTCGCCGGAAGTTCTGGACGGGGCACTGTCGCCGGAAGCTCTGGACGGGGCACTGTCGCCGGAAGCACTGGACGGGAACTGTCGCCGGAAGCTCTGGACGAGGCACTGTCGCCGGAATTTCTGGACGGGGCACTGTCGCCGGAAGCTCTGGACGGGGCACTGTCGCCGGAAGCTCTGGACGGGGCACTGTCGCCGGAAGCTCTGGACAGGGCACTGTCGCCGGAAGCTCTGGACAGGGCACTGTCGCCGGATGCTCTGGACGGGGCACTGTCGCCGGAAGCTCTGGATGGGATACTGTCGCCGGAAGCTCTGGACGGGATACTGTCGCCGGAAGCTCTGGACGGGGACTGCGCACTGAAGGCCTGATGCGTGGGGCTGGCTTTGGAGGCGCCAGACTAGTGACACGCACCTCAGGGCTAGTGCGCGGAGCAGGAACAGGATGTACTTTACTGGGCAGGCGCACTGAAGGCCTGATGCGTGGGGCTGGCTTTGGAGGCGCCAGACTATTGACACACACCTCAGGGCTAGTGCGAGGAGCAGGAACAGGACGTACTGGACTGGGCAGGCGCACTATAGGCCTGATGCGTGGGGCTGGTTTTGGAGGCGCCAGCCTAGTAACACGTACCTCAAGGCTAGTGCGAGGAACAGGAACAGGACGTATTGGACTGGGCAGGCACACTAGAGGAAGAGTACGAGGAGCAGGAACAGGATACACTGGGCCATGAACCCTCACCGGCGGTCTGATGCTTGCAACTTGCATCACCGGTCCTGGCTCGATGCTGGCTGTAGCATAACACCTGTGAGGAGCTTTCATCAAGCACACCGGGCTGTGTACGCGTATTGGCGAAACCGTGCGTATCTCCGCATAACATGGTGCTTGCTTGATCCGTCGCTCCCCATAGTAAACACAGGTGCCCCTTCGTGCCCTTTCCACCAGTACCTCTCTCCGGAATCTTGCGTCAAGCTCCTCGCTTGATTCCTTGACTGGCTCCCCATAATAAGCACGGGGAGTTGGCTTAGGGCTCACCCCTGGCCCAGCCAAACTACCCGTGTGCCCCCCCCCAAAAAAATTGGGGGGCTGCCTCCTCTCCTCCTGAAATGGAGGATATAATGCCTCTTACCTCCGTCGTTCCCTTTTAGCTTCCTCCAGCTCCTCCTTCGGGCGCTGGTACTCCCCAGCCTGGTGCCATGGTCCCTTTCCATCCAATATCTCCTCCCATGTCCACGACTCTAAGTAGCTCTCCTGCTGCTCCTTCCTCCGCTGCTTGGTCCTTATTTGGTGAGTGGTTCTGTAACGGCCATCGAAGGGAGTAGACCAAGGCACAGCGGGTTGAGTGCTCATAATTAACTTTATTTCGAACACTAAACAAAACAAGAAAAACACGACAGCTAAACAGTACTGTCAGGTACACAAAACACTGAACAGAAAATAACCACCCACAAACACAATGAGAAAAAAAACCTACTTAAATAGTCTCTAATCAGAGGCAACGAGATACAGCTGCCTCCAATTAGAGACCAATCCCAAACACTTCCAACCTAGACATAGAAAACCTAGAATAAACATGGAAATAGACCAACATAGAACATAACCCAAAAAACCCAAAACACACAAAACAAACACCCCCTGCCACACCCTGACCAAACTATAATAACAAATAACCCCTTTTACTGGTCAGGACCTGACAGTGGAGTGGTTGAGAAACGAGTTTTAATGGCTCCAACCTAAGTGTATGTAAACTCCCGACTTCAACTGTATATACAGTATTCTAGTTAATGCCATCCTATTCAATTATTGCTGTATATATACTATTCTATCCGTATTGTACAGATATACTAAATATTCTATCCACATACTGTCCATAATGTCTATAATGTCTATACATCCCATCACATATATATTTATACTCCAGACTCTGACATTGCTCATCCTAATATTTCTATATTTCTTAATTCATTTGTCTACTTTTAGATCTGTGTGTATTGTTGTGAATTGTTAGATATTACTGTAATGCTGGAGCTAGGATCACAAGCATTTTGCTACACCCGCAATAACATCAGCTAAATATGTGTATGCGACCAATAACATTTGATTTGATTTAGTAATTAACACTTACGGTTGTTATTGATTCAGGGGAACACATATTACATGAACTAATTTGCAATATAGCTTAAGTTGTTAGCTTGGCTTTTATAACGTATACATCTTAAGCAGACAGGCAGGCAGAGAGACAGACAGACAGAGAACAAGAAGAAGCACAGAGTGACAGCAGAGAAGATGCTGAGACAGACAGACGGCACAACAAGGAGGCAAACAAAATGGCTAGAGCAGAGGCCCATTTATAGTGGTGAGTTGTATCTCCACTGTGTGGCTGGAGGCCCTCCAGAAGGGGGGAACACGCAGTGATGTGGGCTTTTGTGGATAAAATGTCATGGCCGGATGCTTGTCCCAGTCCGCCCCTGAGTGTAATAGAGTAAGTGAGTGCTCTAGGCAGCAGTAGAATAAGAATAGAAAACATTAAGTCAATTAAGGCAGGTAAACTGCAGCAGAGGTAAACAAGTAAATGTATCCCAACACACAGAGAGAGACTTCTCCTCAGGCCATTTATTTGAAAATCTGGGCCCGTAATCATGTTTGCTCTCTACCGCATCCATTAGCCCAATATAATTACTCTCTATCAGTCTGTGACTATGCAGCTGCTGGTTCAATATGACTGAAATACATTAACTCATCTGTGGATCTGCATCCCAAATGGCACCCTATTCCCTATATGGTGCACTACTTTTGACTAGAACTACTTTTGGTCAGAGAACTTTGGGCACTGGTCTGTGCTCTACGGGCCCTGATCAAAAGTAGTGCACTATGTATGGAATAGGGTGCCAGTTGGGAAGCTGCCAGGGTCTGTGTAGTTAAAGCAGAATGCCTTCTCTTCAATAAGACAACTTGTGGATTTCTTGGTTGCCATGACATTTAGGGAACAGAGTCAACGAGGGAGGGAGAAGGGTAAAGATGGAGGAACTTCATTATTGTCCTTGTTTGCGCCGGCTCCTTATCTTCCACCAACAGACTCGTCGGTACGTGTGTGTGTGTGTGTGTGTGTGTGTGTGTGTGTGTGTGTGTGTGTGCACGTGCTGCCGGCTGTGTGCAAGTGTGAGTTCCCATGCACACTAAATATAACAACAAAAACTCTTCAATTTCACTTCATTACATTGTGCCCTACAGCAAATAAATAGTTCAATAATACAGCTTCACTTCATTCAATTACCATTAAATCCATTTCCCAACGCAGGTAAATTATAAAGGACAATTAATATGATCCCACTGTCACATCAAGCTCTATAGGACTTAATCATCATTAGTAAAGGGAGTCACTACATAGAATTAAAAAGTGGTGTTCATCTCATGGCAATTAATTTCCTCTCGAAGCATGGTAAATGAAATCAATTTAGCCAAAGTTACAAGACCATTAATGGTGAGTGGGTAAAAAACAACATGTGAGTAAATATCACCATCAACAACAAGGTTCAGCAGTTTTGATTACAAAGCAATTAAATTAAGCCACCCTGGTGTCCCCATCAGCAAGAGACATGAGAACAGGATTTATAGATACTTATGAATTATATATTATCTTCATGTGAGCTTGGGAGCTACTTGATCATGTTTTGGTTTTATTTCGAATGGGCCAGCCTCTTGTCTCAAAGCATATAAATCACCTACTGCACCGGTCCATCCATGAAACAAACGCTAGCTAAATAAGATTACACAGATCAGAGACCTCACGTCATCACAGACCGAACGGCTCTGATTCTGAGCTACGTTTTCAGTCACGGCACAGGGAAGTAGGTTTGCAGAGGAGATGTCTACAGTACGTACGAGCAAATGATCGAACATGTCCCTGATTTGCCATCTATATTTTAAAAGTGTTCATACATCAAAGAGAAAAATACCATTAATTTGCAAGTGCCTTGGCAACCAGTCAGTCGGTGTAGCACCTAGCCTCTTTACTAGTGGTTTGCCACAAAGTAAAATTGATGGAAACTAATGGCTGATCTCCTGGTGACTCTTACCAAGCGATAACAATCCCTTCTGGGGCACAAAGAGGTCATTTTGCCCACAGCGAGGATGAGATAGGTCTGCCTTATGCATACCAGAGTGATCCTCCCCTCCTCTCTCTCTGGATCTACATCTAGGGGGTAGGGGATCATGTTGATTTGAGAATCAGGCTTCATCTAGACCACACGGAGGAGGAAAGACACTCAGGTCACGGGTTCCTCACCAAACGTGAGTAGATTCGGAAAAGTGATTGGCAAACAAGAGGTTAATTGATTTGGCCCTGGATTGAGCACCATTGTTTCATTAATATGTCACAATGTTATTCCTACGCTTATGTGTGGCTTATGTGACTTATAAGCAACAATACAACATTTAAATAAATGATCACTGTGACCAATGACTATGAAAGACCCCTCGGGGGCAGCAGGTAGCCTAGTGGTTAGAGTGTTGGGCCAGTAACCGAAAGGTTGCTGGATTGAATCCCCGAGCTGACAAGGTAAAAATCTGTCATTCTGCCCCTTAACAAGGCAGTTAACCCACTGTTCCCTGGTAGGCCGTCATTGTAAATAAGAATTTCTTCTTAACTGACTTGCCTTGTTAAATAAAATAAAACATTGTTTTAGACCCATACATGCATACAACTTTGGGGTCACACTTCAGTTTCCGTTAAAACTTTCATTCTAAGCGTCCATTCCATGGCTATTCTCTTTGTTAAAGGACTTCGTATTTTTCCTCCTCAAGCTGCCAGTCTTTAATATTCACAGCCAGTTGCTGTCAAGGAGATGAGTGTTGAACACAGTGACAGGGCGTCAGCAACAATAGCCCAGTCTGATAAACTCCATATCCCCACAGAGATATGATTGCCCTTTCATCTGCTGATGCAAAAAACCCTACAGAGTGTGTCACTGCTTTGAGCTAGCTGCTCCACTCGCTGAATAAACCATGGAAGATTCTAGTTGAGCCTGCATGGAGGCATTTTCTGTCATCACCGGGGACGTCCTCCTAGAATCAAACGCCCCCGCTAGCACTGAACTGCCCCGGGCTATTATATATATATATATGTGACTTTTATTGTTACAAACAGGGGAGAAGTGGCAATGCTGAGGACAGCAGTCATGTGAGTGGAATTAGATCCAGAATGCACCTGTGTACTGTGAAGGCTACAGGTATATCCAGCGTTTGAACCAGCCATGGGGTTGGGGGTTGGTTAGCAATTAGCATGCTAGCCTTTGCAATCTGAGGGCAGATCAAATTTCAAAGAAATAAGTTGCCAGAACATTCTTCATTACTCAGCAGAGCCCTGTAGAGTTTCAACCCGTCAGTATGTGAAGGGAAGTTCAATGCCCTGAAGCTTTTCTCTATTAAACAGAGAAGAGAGAGTGCAATAGGTAAACAGAGACAGAGGAATAGTTATATGTGATTTATAAAGGTACTATGGTGGAGGTGTAATTTGGAGAAACATGATTTGAGAAATGGATGATGTAATTCATGGCAATCTTAAGAGCATTTAAGCGTTAAGAAGAGAAGTGATGTAAAGTTCATCGGAAGACTTTTCCAACAGGAATAACTTTTTGAGGTTTATACAGAATGATTGTTCTGGGAAAAGAATTTAGAGGCAATAAATGAAAGCAATAAAATGCATAGATGTGGAATAAAGTAGACTAGAGATCTTAGTTGTTCTACAAGTAGCTACCCCCTTATGCATTTATTCTGTTTGCAAAATGGCTGCCATGCATGCATCACCCATGTGCTGCCCTTACAAAAGAGGTTCCTAACATTAAGGGTCTTTCCAGGTTAAATAAAGATTGAATACAATTGAAGGTTTGGCAGATGGGCTGTTTGTCCATTCAATGTAAAGCACTTTGAGTGCTAACCCACTGGGCACATCAATTCAAAGTCTATTCCACATTGGTTCAACATCATTTTATTAATTCAACCAGTGCTATATAAATTATATCCATCATGAGAAATACCCCTTCTACTACACAGTAGTCAGGAATGGACAAAAAAAAAATACCTGACAGGGTGAATCAGATGGCCATTACCGAGAAATAGTTTCCTCCTCAGTATATGTTTTTCTTACAGTTTAGATTGCAATAAACTGTAAGAAAAACATAACTGGGGTGAAACTCTTTCTCTGCAATAGCTGTCTGATTCACCCTCATATACACTACATTTCTGAAAAGGAAAAATAATAACACTGTACCTTTTGCAAAGTGGCCAAAGGTCCTTTCAGGCTATGGATTCCCAGAAATAATGATGTTCTTGGATTTAGGCCACTTCACTTTCTGTTCATTTACTTCAAGTCATTTCAGGAAACACTGAAATTGTGCTATGCCTCTGTTTCTTTTTCTGCTGTCGGGGTGAAGTCACGACCATCAGTCCATTATTATTGATTAAGAAATTAAGTTAATGAGTTTATTGTATTGGTGGCAAGGCAGAGGCTGAGTAAAGACAATTGTTTTATTGCAATATCAGCTATTTCCTTTCATGTTGCTCTCAGTGACATTACCATGAGGCCGCAATTAAGGGTAAGATTCTATCAAACTCTCACTAGCTGACATCCACATAGCGGTTGTTTTGGCTGTGCCGGAGGTGGTACTGCGTTGTCAAATCCACAAGCGTTGCCTTATCGTGGACACTGCCATTGGATGCAACGAAACCACACTCGACTTTATATCCGACAAATCGGATGCAGCCGTGTTAGAAATTCATGCAGCCACGTTACAAGTACAAATGGTTGAATACATGATGTTCTATTGTCTACACCTCAATTAGACTTAGGATATAAATCCCCTGTCCAAATGAACATCAAAACATAACTGTTTCTATTAACGATAGAACCTACATTTTTCTAGTAGTTAGGGGTAATAAGGAACGGAGTGGTTGGTGACACACAAGAGGAGGAGCTCACCAATGTATCAGCTCACACCTCCAACGCTGCGAGTTAATGCTCAATTTGATGGAACCCTCCATGAAAATGTTGTCCTTCAGTGTGGGCCAGCCAGCAGTCACCACCAAAAGGAATTCTTGGAAAATAGAAACAAATACTTTCCCTCTAATACACTGACCTGGTTTCCCCCGCTTTAATTCAATGAGCAATCTTCCCATTTCTGTCAACCCATGAGATTTCTGCCATCCTTCCTGATAATGGAGCTATTCTTTTCTTCGCCCAAGGCTTGCTTTATTTTGGTTCAGACAGTGAGCTGTGTGGTAAAGGTCCTTCGATGAATGACTTGGTAGGGAGAGAGAGTGCAGAATTAGATTGAACAACATATGGCCTCTGCTATGGCCTCTGAAGGAAAGAAAAGGTTAGCAAACTTTTACATATAAGCCTCACTGGAATGCTTGTTTGAATGTGAATGTGTCATCCTCTCCACATGGCCTGACAGTAGGTTTAGGTAAGGAGAGGGATACCAGGATTAAAGGGATACTTTTGGATTTTGGCAGCATGCTACACATACCCATAGACTTTGAGTCATTGGGCTAAAACTAGTTAGCAGTGGCTCGCAAACACCCTCTAACTTCCTTCATGCTGTACACAGAGACATACAAATGGTGTCCACAAGTTCATCTGACTCTGGTGGAGTAGATAAAGGGCCTCATTGCCAAAACCCCAAAGTAACCCTTTAAGGTTATGGACCCCAATCCTAATCCTAATCTTAGTTTCATGTCCACATCCCAACTAGGGTTAGGGTAAGGTTCAGGGTTTGGGTTGTGATGAAGGTTAGTGATAAAGCTAAGGTAAGGGTTGAGACAGTCTAACCAAGAGTTCATGTCCAGGTGGTTTATATTTGACCCAACCAAAGCTCACCTTTCCATCAGACTGGTGTCCACCCACCCTCTGCTTGTGTTCAGCCTGATAGGTTATTCAAACTTTCCCACCTGGATAAGAGAAATACCTATGTAAGAATGTTGTACATTGACTTCAGCTCAGCCTTCAACACCATAGTGCCTTCCAAGCTCATCATTAAGCTCAGGGCCCTGGGTCTGAACCCCTCCCTGTGCAACCGGGTCCTGGACTCCCTGACGGGCCGACCCCTGGTGGTGAAGGTAGGCAGCGACACCTCCGCCATGCTGATCCTCAACATGGTGGCCCCACAGGGGTGCGTGCTAAGCGCCCTCATGTACTCCCTATTCACTCATGACCGTGTGGCCCCGCACGACTCAAACTCAATCATCCAGTTTGACGACTCAACAGAGGTTGGCCTGATTCCCAACAATAACGAGATCCTACAGGGAGGAGGTGAGAGCCCTGGCGGAGTGTTGCCAGGAAAATAATCTCTCCCTCAACATCAACAAAACGAAGGAGCTGATCGTGGACTACAGGAGACAGCAGAGAGAGCACTGTTTCATGAGCTGAAATAAAAGATCCCAGAAATTGTCCATATGCACAAAACGCTTATTTCTCTCAGATTTTGTGCACAAATGTGTTAACATCCCTGTTAGTGAGCTTTTCTCCTTTGTCAAGATAATCCATCAACCTGACAGGTGTAGCATATCAAGAATCTGATTAAACAGCAGGATCATTACACAGGTGCCCCTTGTGCTGGGGACAATAAAAGGCCACTCTAAAATGTTCAGTTTTGTCACACAACACAATGCCACAGATGTCTCAAGTTTTGAGGGAGCGGCAATTGGCATGCTGTCTGCAGGAATGTACACCAGAGCTGTTGCCAGAGAATTGAATGTTTATATCTCTACCATAAACCGCCTTCAACGTCGTTTTAGAGAATTTGGCAGTACGTCCAACCGGCCTCACAACCACAGACCATGTGCATGGCGTCGTGTGGGCGAGCGGTTTGCAGATGTCAACGTTGTGAACAGAGTGCCCCATGGTGGCGGTGGGGTTATGGTATGGGCAGGCATACATTACAGACAACAAACACAAATTGCATTTTATCGATGGCAATTTGAATGCACAGAAATGTTGTGACGAGATCTTGAGGCCCATTGTGAGGCCCTTTTTTTTTAAAGGTATCTGTGACCAACAGAAGCATATCTGTATTCCCAGTCATGTGAAATTCATAGACTAGGGCCTAATTTATCTATTTAAATTGACTGATTTCCTCATATGAACTGTAACTCAGTAAAATCTTTGAAATTGTTGCATGTTTTTGTTCAGTATGTTTGACTTTTGACCTTTTAGGTTTCTTCCTCTCCACATGGCCTCACAGTCGATACAGTATACAGAATGTCTATATCTCCCCCTGCTGGCAAGAAATCGTACTAATCCATGTACCACCTGAGTTAGCAGGTTTAAAAACTGAATGGAGCAGACAAGTGACAATGAAAAAGCATTTAATTATGATAAGTGAAAAACTTTTTCATTTTAAAGCAATAGCTTTGCAGATTGGTGTGATTTATGTTCTTATCATGCCAGTAAATGTGTTTTCCAGTCTTAACCAATCCTTTCAACCCGTAAATGAAGTATGCCTCCCGGCAAAATGCAAGATATGATTGAAGAGCTCTGTGGGGTTTCCTTTGCGTGCGTGCGCACACACACACACACACACACACACACACACACACAGACACACACACACACGCACACACACGCACACACACGCACACACACGCACACACACGTACACACACACACGTGTCCTCACATGTGAGAAGTGCATTGTCCACTTATAAGGGTCCCCTCTCACACCACTGTTCTGTCTCTGGGGAACACTATGATAAAACACTGGTGTGCTCCACCAGTTGAAACATATCATGATCAGAATGCTAACCCAGCTCTCTGACCTAGTCAAAAAATACATCCTGCAGGCAATCATGACATTCTGCTCCCTCTGCAGTGGGTCGATTGTATTTAGCCGAAGCCTCAGGTTCCCTTCATCTAAATTCCCCAACCTCAACACTTCCAGGCCTGCTCCTGCTCATTGATAAGCCTGGCCATGGAGGGAGAACTAAGGTCTTAGACAGACTGCTGCTCCCTGACACCCGGCAGGACTGAGGATGATATCGGCTGAAAAGACAATGACTACCTCGCCGACCTTGGAGAGACGTGTCTATTACCGTGACGCCCAGCGCCTCTCAAACTTCTGATCATGAGAAGCAGTTGCCATGGTGAGGCTCGGATCGCTACGTAATATATACTCCAGGGTGACCTTCCCTAATGGCCGACGACCTTCTATCTCTGTGTTTAAAGGCCATTGATTTATCCTGCCCTCCGAACGCTATTGAGATTCACATGCAAATGGATACTATTAATTGGGCTAAAATGATAAGGTCTTCTAAGTTGGGTTAAATGAAAAGGGTCTCTATTGAAGGGTTGTACTTTCAGACTGGAGAGTGAGAGAGAGAGAGCGTGTGTGTGAGAGAGAGCGACTCTTACTCGTGCATTAGTAATCACCCCTTCTCTTCTCCTCTGTCTGATTTAATGGCAACAGGTTCAACATGTGCATGGACCTGTGTGTCCAGCTGAGATCAAGGAGAATGACTTGAACATTCATGACTTTATCTTTAGCCATGCAGATCACTTCTAGTACCATCCCAGTGGAGCATACGCCTTGAGTGGCTCAATCAAATCATATTATTTATCAAATATAGTGAAGTGCTGATTGATATGCAAGAAAAGTTTTTAATAAGCAACAGATCTAGCCTAATACCCTGCGAATGCAAATCACATCTCATACTGCCGTATAACGCCCTGATCAACTTGTATTTTTGTATAATGAAAATGCATATGAAATGTATGATATAGCAGTGTGAAAAGCAGCGAGACATAATTATCAAAACATCAGAATGCCCACACATTATACTGTAGTTCTACTGAGTTCCACTGTCCTCTCTCTCCAGTAGAGGGCAGTCTACTCCCATGGGGAATGTGCCTGGTGCCTGCAGCTCAGCCTTAAAGATGGAATCCGCAGTAGGGGGAAACAGCGCCACTGGCCACTCCACCACTGTTGTACCCTTGATACTGTTTTTGTTGCCGAGCTGAAGAGCGTCGCTCAGCACTGTAAAAAAAAAAAAAAAATCCAATATATATTGTGCTGTTCTATCACGTGTGCAATGATGTCAGAGGGAAAAACTCTCTCTCTCTCTCTCTCTCTCTCTCTCTCTCTCTCTCTCTCTCTCTCTCCCTCTCTCTCTCTCTCTCTCTTTCTCTCTCTCTCTCTCTCTCTCTCTCTCTGTCTCTTTCTCTCTCCTCCAACAGGCTAAGTGAAATCTCTGCCACATTGCTTACACCTGTCCCATTGTCTTAGTTCTGGGAAGAAGAGGCATCAAGTGCATCCATAGCCTCTTATCTTTCTGTAACATGGGTGGCTCTCATCAGGCCTGGCTCCCATCAGAGGAGAAAAAAAGTAGTGTGCTGCACTGACAGTGACTGAGGGTGGCACCAGAAAGTCACTAGAGAGGAAGAGAGAGAGATAGAGGGAGAGAGAGAGGGAGAGAGAGAGGGAGAGAGAGAGACAGAGACAGAGAGAGAAAGAGAGAGAGAAGGAGAGAGAAAGAGAGAGAGAGAGAGAGGGAGAGAGAGAGAGAGAGGCAGAGAGAGAAAGAGAGAGAGAAGGAGAGAGAAAGAGAGAGAGAAAGAGAGAGAGAGAGAGAGAGAGAGAGAGAGAGAGAGAGAGAGAGAGAGAGAGAGAGAGAGACAGACAGACAGACAGACAGACAGACAGACAGACAGACAGACAGACAGACAGACAGACAGAGAGACAGACAGACAGAGAGACAGAGAGAGACAGACAGACAGACAGACAGACAGACAGACAGACAGACAGACAGACAGACAGATAGAGAGATCTTCAAAACAGCTTTCCCCCTAACCTACACAGATGTGTTTGAGATTGAATTATCAAAATGTTAAAGCTTCATACCATTACTTCATAACATCGTAAATAACACAGCTACAGAGTTGGTTACTATGAGAACCACATCCTAAGCACATGACATTAGGCCCCCTGATCACCACCTGTCTGTTGGCATTTCATGCATTTGGTTGGCCCTGGCATAGTGGCTGCTAACAAGACATACAGAAGAAACCCCCCTCTAGCCTAGCATGCACCCAACCCACTGCCTAATAATAACTGGTATGCTGTGGTGGACTGGAGGAGAAACCACAGCGAGAGAGAGAGGAGAGGAAGAGGACTGAAACCTAAAGCATGGGAAAGCATGTGAAGCCATAAACGCCTCGAAAATGGTGCCCGCATGGCCGGTCGGTCGACCCTGGTGTTGCGCAAGAACCCCTTAATATATAGAGGGAACCCGAGAATGGGGAAACACAGAGTATTAGTATCTCAGAGACCTGCTATCAGAACACTGCTCCCATTGGTTAGACACAGAAATATTGCTTTTGTAATTGATTCTTTGGCAGACACTGCGGTTTAGTGGGAACAATAGGTTGTGGGTTGAAACAGGCATGCACAGTGCAAGAGTTCACATAATGTACTGTACTGGGGCTTTATAATTGCTATCTTTTTATATCCCAAAGATATTAAATTAGAGAGCTGGTAGATTATGCACCATGACCTTCCAGAATAGTATGCACAAGAAGAATAGAATAATCTATGTTAAATGTACTGCTTAGTCAATGTAGGAACAAGTGACCGAGTACATCCATCAAGTGCCAGGCATAGACCAGATGTTTCCTTCTGGTCCACTGGGATTATCTTCTGCTGACACAGATAAACAGAAAGGGGCACAGGGGGGCTAGCTACACCATAACTCTCTCCTTAGGCAGGTGGCATCAATGCTGTGGTGGAAGGAGTCGTCACTGTTCCTGTAGGATTCTGCAGGGTCCCTCTCGCTGCACCATGTGTGTCTGCCTGCTTCTCTCTTTCTCTCTCTCTCACTCTCTCTCTTCTCTCTCTCTCTGTCTCTCTCTTCTCTCTCTCTCTTTCTCTCTCTTCTCTCTATCTCTTCTCTCTCTCTTCTCTCTCTCTCTTTTTTCTCACAGCAGGCAAAGCAGCAGTAATTTGCAGCCCAGATACATTCCTAACTATAACTTGGCGAATACTTTTTCTATTTTTGTCAGCCTGGACCCTGCCAAGGGCTTCCCCAAGTTCCCTGGCATCGAGTAGAAGAGAGGGATGAGGGGGAGCGAGAGAGGGAGGGAGAGAAATTGAGGGTGCTGTGTTTCTGGAGTGCCTGTGGTGCGACTCTCAGATGAACAGATGAGCAGTGAGGGCAGGGAGTGAGAGAAAGGGAGATGAAGGGAGGGAAGGAGGGAGAGGAGGGAGAGGAAGGAGAGGAGGGGGTCAGTGCTGGGATTGTCACGGGAAGGGAAGGAGCTGCTCCTTCTGAGTGTGTGAGGTGTGAGGGGCACTTGTACTAAGGAACATAGGAGAAGGACATACTGTATAAACCTACAATATGAGCAGAACCACCTTCTTTGAGGTAAGACTGGCGTTTGAATGTATACTTGAACATATAGCGGTCCACAACAGTTTAAAATCCTATTTTAAGTGATGTGTTTTAAACACATTTTTGACATGGTGCTGTGGTGGCATGTGGAAAATAGTTACGTTTATAAAGTTGAATATTCATTTCCATTATCATGACTACAGGAGGTCTGTGATATGCATAATAGGACTGTTATTGTATTTGTTGTGTTCTGAGAGTCCCCTACAACACTATAGTGTGTCAAACACACAGAAGTTTGAAACCTCTTATAAGAGGCCTCAGCCGAATGAAGCATTATCTATGTGAACGCTAATGAAGAAGAACGGAAGTCTGAGTCAAGAAGTGGGTCAAGAAAGGTCATGACCATTAGAATGACACTGGGTCACATCAGTCCAAACAGAGTGATGGTGGTCAATTATAGAAAAGTGTGTAGATGAGTGACTACATTTGAGAAACTTCCCTGCACTGCTAGTTAGCATTGCTGCATTGATTTTCACTAGAATTGTGTCTTATTGTATTTCATTGCAATCAATCTGACAAATTGTTGATCTGTCTGGGTAAAAATAGATGCTTCTCACGTTTAGCTTTTTGTATAATCTTCTATCACACTTGACGGCCTTTTCTTATTCTAATTGCGACAACCTTCGCAATAAAATAGACAGCACAGCAGTCTGACTTTAATATTCGGAGAAATCCTCCTTGGTCTGTGGTCTCATTATAATTCTGTGAATCCCCATTATGACTATGTGAAACGGTTCAGTTTCCTCCAATGGCCTTGCACGGGGCCCCTGAGCCATGGGGTGACCGGTAATGTCACATCTAATCTATTCAATAATAATGGCATTAGCTTTAGCATTCATTGACTTGGAGTTATAGCATATTGCTGCTGCCATGCTAGCTGGGCTAACTCTATTAGCATGTCTGCTAGGCTAGCTAGTTCTCTCTCTGTGGTCTAATCATAAATAAGCGCATGTGTAATTGAGTACTAGAGCAACAGGTCTGTCATTCGCCTGATTTATAGCCTCCCACTGGCATGTTCTCAGAGCTAGTCAGAGTTACAGGGAAGCCACATGCTAAATGAACACACATTCCCATTGCTGTGGTCTAGTCTAGAGATAAACAACATTAGGGAGAGAAACCTCAAGTATCCGTCTCGTAAGATATTAGTTCAAATAAAGAACACGAGGTGAAAGGCAACTCAAAGAGAGCAAACTAGCATTAGTTTACTTGGTACATGTTTATGTCATTAGTAATAACAGGCTAATATTAGCGTTAGCCATGCTAATATTTTTAGATGCCTCTTTTGTTTAATTTACTTATATTTATCACCTGGCACCTGTGTGATGAATAACTTTTATGTACTTATTTTAGTTTGAGGATAATTGTTTGGTTATTAACTGTATCTACTGTAATTATCTATTGATATTTTTTCTTTATTTATGCGTGTCAGCGGAACATCAGAAGAACTGTAATTATATTATATATTTGTTTAACAATGTGTCAAATAATCCTGTAAGGGATGGGTTGCCAATAGGCAATTTGACACATACATTTTTTAAAAAGTAAATGAATGAATGAAGGAATTCATTACTCCTAGTGTTTTAGCTAGAACACTAAAACATCTTTAGCAAAAACACCAGCTCCAGCACTTTCAAGTATCCGTCTCGTTAGATAATTATTAAGTAAAGACCACAATGGTGAAAGGCAACCCCAAGACAGCAGACTAGCATTAGTGAATTTATACTTTGCTTATGTCATGTTAGTGTTGTGCTGATAGGCTAATATTAGCATTAGCCATGCTAATATTTCTAGATGCTTTTTTTGTTTCATTTACTTAAATGTATCTATTTTATTTACTTATTTTTGTTTAGGGATTATTGTTTGGTTAAACATATCTACTGATATTATGTATTAATATTTGTTCTTTCTTTATATGGTGCAGCGGAACATCGGAAGAATCACTGTAATGTATATTGCATTTGTTTAACAATAGCTACGTTTCCATCTATTTCTTGAAACATTTTCAAATATTCGCACCAAAAAAGATGTACATTTTAACGGTAGCAGTGTGTTTCCGTCAAACTGGCTTGTTCCATCAAAACCTGTGTGTAATAACGCAGTGCGCATAAAAAGCACTTTGTCATATAACTTTCCATTTGCCGAATAAAAGACAGAAGTTCTTGGTTTTCCATCCCATTTCTCTGCCTATGGTTTTGGCACAAAAAGTATTGCAATAAACAGCAAAATATGTGCCAAAACCATTTAATGTGCCCACTCTGGTCTTGGCACATGCACTCTACCCACTGGGGACAGACGTAAATTCGACGTCTATTCAGCGTTGGTTCAACGTCATTTCATTGAAACAACTTTGATTCAACCAGTGTGTGCCCAGTTGGGAGCTAAAAGCTCAGGGTAGGCTACATAATGAGATTATGGTTAAGAGTCAGATCATTTTTAGTTGTCAATTGTCAGCCAAGCGCCAATCATTATGTCACTAGCATATTAAGACCTCAATATTTATTGGAAAGGGCATCAAGCTCACCAACATGCACTTTCACCACCCTGTGACGTTTGTTAGAACTTATTTCCTCTGTAGCCTAATAAACTGCATGCTTTTCCAAGTAGTAATGGGAGGACCACACAACATAGCATCGCGTGACTGCAAATTTACCGTGACATGATAGTTCTTTTTTCAATAATTACACAAACAATTGTTTCCACTGCCATTTATCGAATGATTTAACCAACAAAAAAATGTCCACCCGTCAAATGTATTTTGTTTTATCGATATTTAGGAAAGTTTAATGACAATTTGCTGTTTCCATCAGGCCGGACGCAAGTTATTTTTCCGATAGGTACTTCACGTGCATAAAAATATTTGCACGGAATCATGGTTAATGTGGGGAGTTTGACTGGGGCGGATCATGGTTAATTAAGAATCATGGTTAATGTGGGGAGTTTGACTGGGGCGGATCATGGTTAATTAAGAATCATGGTTAATGTGGGGAGTTTGACTGGGGCGGATCATGGTTAATTAAGAATCATGGTTAATGCGCCAATAGACAATTTGACACAGAAATCTGTTAGGCTACCTCTGGGGGTCAGGTAGCCTAACAGTTAAGAGTGTAGGCCAGTAACTAACAGGTTGCTGGTTCAAATCCTTGAGCTGAATAGATGAAACATCTGTTGATGTGTCCTTGAACAAAGCACTTAGCCCTAGTTGCTCTGGATAAGAGTGTCTGTAAATGACTGAAATGTAAAGTTATTCATCAGTCCTGGTGTTTTAGCTAGAACACTAAAGCATCTTTAGCTAAAACACAAGCTCCAACACTCAGAGACATCAGTGGATCTGTCAGCCATTACTTAGAGTGTGTTGCTGGGAAGGCTTTGTCCATCACTCATCATTACTAGTGTATTTACAGCAGCTGGAGTGGAGGCTAGGGCTGATTTAAGGCAGGCTGTCAGTAGGGAGAGCATGGAAATCAACTGCTCCTGATTGAAAAAAGAGCTGATTTACAACAACAGTCATTGTCTGGCCAGGGGAGGGGTCTGACAGCTTTTAAAGAGAGAATAGACATCTCAATCATTTAGTATCTCTGCGTGAGCGGCCTGGAGTAGGCAATGCAAAGTGAATACACCTATGTGCTACGCCATTTACTATTGCCTTCAATACAATTGTCATTCCCTTATGGTCAGTTATGATATGGTTTTACATAACAACTACTCTGTGTAGGTTGTAGATCAGCAACTACAGGACTTTTACATTTACCGGCTTGTCTTTCTCGCATCTCTCTGGTTTGACACTAGCACGACTTTGCACTCTAGCACGTGCGCGCTCTCTCTCCCTCTCTCTCTCTCTCTCTCTCTCTCGCTGTCTCTCACCGTCCTCCATCAGCAGAGCCTTGTGTCCCCCTGAGAGGGGAGAGACATCTATGATGATTGGATTGACAGGGGCACCACGACACTGAGTACAAAATGTTTTACACGACACCGCGCTGATGACACCCCTGACACTCCTCGCACATCATCAGCAGGACAAACAAACACCCCTGTAATGCAGTTATGATAACTCTCTGATGCAATAGCACATCATAACATCAAAACATTACATCACAGGCAAGCAGGGGTGAGGATTTAATCGACTCTTCGTCCATCCTTGGTGGACCTCTCGCTCTCTCCACCCCTCTCTCTTTCTCTCTCTCGCTCTCCTTCTCCCTCTCCCCCTCTCTCTTTTCTTTAGCTGTGCATTCAGCAAATCTTTAGGTATCCATTAGAGGGTTATTACACTATCCAGTAAAAGAGCAATTCAGATACGACAGCTCTGCTGAGCTCCACACTATGGATGGAGCACCGAGTGCTTTCAGGGCAGATTGCAGCCGCCTGCCGACGGGCCTCTCTGTGCATATACAGTAGATCACCACTTGACAAAGGCTAATTTAGATTAAAAAGATCTGCTTCCACTGCAACCTCCGCCAGACCCGACGCATCCTTCTTGACTTGGACTAGTTCGTGAAGTCACCCATCTTAAAAAAGGAAGGATTCTCTTTTCGACCTACACGTTTGGTTTATGAAGGTCATGTCATAATACAGGTAGCCATGCTGTGACTGAAGGGTGCTCCTGGGTGAGATTATCAATATTGGCTTGAGTGGAGCTATCTGGTTGTGTCAGGGGACAGTTGGTAAGATGTTGACTCAAAGACAGTTTGACTAGATGAAGAATTAGATGCAAGCTGTCCTCTCAACTTCAATTTGGACAAATCGAGCCTGAAAACGTGATCTCTGTGGCTTTCCATGACAATGGTGAAGGTATGATTGAATACTCACTCTGATAAGAGAGACAGAAACCTGGGTATTACTTGAAGAAGCCACTAAGAAAGCTGCGTTGAACCTTCTTCTTCATCTTTTTCTTTGTCTTCGTTTTCTGCTTCTTGAGAGTGAGGCTGACTAAGGTCAGGGTGTGACTTCTGGGAAGTGTTGATGAGTCAGCGCAGTCAGCGGACAGGTCTCGATGCTATCAACAGATTATCACACTGACACCTCCTGATTTACTGACACATATACTGAACGTTTTGATGTGCCAGTCCTCCTGTAGGCATTGTGTAATGTCCAGAAGTTGTACATGCTGCTTACTAGCTACTGTATACTGTTTGATGTCACTCACCAGGTTTTCTCCCCCACAGGTGGAGGTACTGGATGGCAGGACCAGGCAACAGCTTTGTTTTCTAGATAAGGTAGGTTACAGCCCACACCCTGGCTATTAGTCCTGACAAAACATTCAGGATATTCAGAAGTCTATAACAAGTGCATGAATTACAGTACAAATAGCATGAGCTTGAACATCTAGCTTATCATGGAAGTATTTTAATATGTTGGTGTTACTTATACTCATATCACTGATATTTGGTCTCTATTTCCAGGTGGAGCCCCATGCTACAATAGGAGAAATCAAGAGTCTTTTTCACAAGTCATGTATGTGTTTGTTGACTTATAATCTAGTCTAGAAGTTATATAGTCCATGTGTGTAGCCAGACTGACTAGATGCTATGTCTAGTGAGCCTGGAACTGTCAGAGGCAATGAGAACACTACAGCTGAAGTCTACTCCATTCTGATTACTTACAACTAGGCCTGCGGTCAAATTAAACTGTGTGTGTGTGTGTGTGTGTGTGTGTGTGTGTGTGTGTGTGTGTGTGTGTGTGTGTGTGTGTGTGTGTGTGTGTGTGTGTGTGTGTGTGTGTGTGTGTGTGTGTGTGTGTGTGTGTGTGTGTGTGTGTGTGTGTGTGTGTGTGTGTGTGTGTGTGTTTCAGATCAACAGTTATATCCAGCCAGACAGGACCTCAAGCTCGACCCCAGTAAGTGAATACTGTTTGTGCTTAGATTACTAGTAATATCAATCTGAACTACAGCAGAGGGTTGAGTTACTCAGTTTTACATCCACATTTGTTTTTAGAGATTTGATTGAATTGGATATTTAATACAATACAATCTACAAAGTTAAAAGCTGAAACAAAAATGATTTGGGCTCCCGAGTGGCGCAGTGGTCTAAGGCACTGCATCTCAGTGCAAGAGGTGTCACTATAGTACCTGGTTCAAATCCAGGCTGTATCACATCTGGCTGTGATTGGGAGTCACATAGGGTGATGCACAATTGGCCTGGAGTAGGCTATCATTGTAAATAAGAATTTTATCTTAACTAACTTGCCTAATTAAATAAAGGTATAATAAAAATTCCCTGATGTCCATTTGAGATGAGATCATTAGGTTGTAAACTAGCATGTACACTCTTAATATATAGTGGCAAGAAAAAGTATGTGAACCCTTTGGAATTACAGAAACTTTACATAAAATTGTATCTGATCGTCATCTAAGTCACAACAATAGACAAACACAGTGTGCTTAAACTAATAACACGCAAATTATTCTATTTTTCTTGTCTATATTGAATACATAATTTAAACATTCACAGTATAGGTTGGGAAAAGTATGTGAACCCCGAGGCTAATGACTTCTCCAAAAGCTAACTGGTGTCAGGAGTCAGCTAACCTGGAGTCCAATCAATGAGACGAGATTGGAGATTTTGGTCAGAGCTGCCCTGCCCCATAAAAAACACTCACAAAATGTGAGTTTGTTACTCACAATAAGCATTGCCTGATGTGAACCATGTCTCAAACAAAATAGATGTCAGAAGACCTAAGATTAAGAATCTTTCCAGCATGAAGCTGGAAAGGATTACAAAAGTATCTCTAAAAGCCAGTCACGGTAAGACAAATTGTCTATAAATGGAGCAATTTCAGCACTGTTGCTATTCTCCTTAGGAGTGGCCGTCCTGCAAAGATGACTGGAAGAGCACAGCGCAGAATGCTCAATGAGGTTAAGAAGAATCCTAGTGTCAGCTAAAGACTTACAGAAATCTCTGGAAGATGCTAACATCTCTGTTGACGAGTCTACAATACGTCAAACACTAAACAAGAATGGTGTTCATGGGAGGACACCACGGAAGAAGCCACTGCTGTCCAAAAAAAACATTGCTGCACGTCTGAAGTTCGCAAAAGAGCACCTGGATGTTCCACAGCGCTACTGGCAAAATATTATGGGGACATTCAACTAAAGCTGTGTTGTTTGGAAGGAACACACAATACTATGTGTGGAGAAAAAAAGGCACAGCACAACAACATCAAAACCTCTTCCTAACTGTAATCTATGGTGGAGGGAGCATCATGGTTTGGGGCTGCTTTGCTGCCTCAGGGCCTGGAAGAGGTTTTCATCCACGGAAAAATGAATTCACAAATTTATCAAGACATTTTGCAGGAGAATGTAAGGCTATCTGTCCGTCCAATTGAAGCTCAACAGAAGATTCAACAGGACAACAACCCAAAAGACAGAAGTAAATCAACAACAGAATGGCTTCAACAGAAGAAAAAAACGCCTTCTGGAGTGGCCCAGTCCGAGTCCTGACCTCAACCCGATTGAGATGCTGTGGCATGACCTCAAGAGAGCGGTTCACACCAGACATCCCAAGAATATTGTGGATCTAAAACAGTATTGTAAAGAGGAATGGTCGAAAATGCCTCCTGACCTTTTGTGCACGTCCGATCTGCAACTACAGAAAACGTTTAGTTGAGATTATTGCTGCTAATGGAGGGTCAACCAGTTATTAAATCCAAGGGTTCACATACTTTTTCCAACCTGCACTGTGAATGTTTACACGGTGTTTCAATAAAGACATGAACAATTATAATTGTTTGTGTGTTATTAGTTTAAGCAGAGTGTTTGTTTTTTGTTGTGACTTAGATGAAGATCAGATACAATTTTATGACCAATTTATGCAGAAATCCAGGTAATTCTAAAGGGTTCACATACTTTTTCTTCCCACTGTAGCTTATCACTGAAGAGCAAAGGTCTACCGTTATGCAATCTCATTTAGCAGAAAACACTGTAGCTAAATGGGTCAATATCTGCCCTGTTGAGCTTACACTAAAATTACATTCAATTATTCTTCCATGTAACAGGTCAGGAGTAAGGTCACCTAGCTGAGCTTGTAGGACAAGAGAACATGAACAATGACTTGGTTCTAATAGAGAAATATTCTTAGAATCCAATACATTTTACATGGGAAATGAAGTCCTTGCTCTGTGAGAAAAGGAGCAGGACAACCAATCTCTGCAGTTTATTTTCACAAGGTCTTGTTTCTAATGTTTTTTCAGAAGGAAAATCACTGAGAGATGATGATGTATTACAAAACCTACCTGTTGGGACCACAGCAACCATATATTTTAAGGACCTGGGTCCACAGGTTGGGTGGACAATGGTAAGAGGCTGTGACATACTATAGAGTCAAACTGCAGTCCCCCATCAGACTCTTATTAAAGTTGATATTTGACATGAGCCTCTTCTTTCAAGTCTCATGTTTATTTGACGTGTGTAATGACATCTTGGACATCTTAACCCTTTTCTTCTATTGGCAGGTGTTTTTAGCGGAGTACATTGGTCCTCTGTTTATCTACCTCCTGTTCTATTTTCGAGCTCCGTACATCTACTCACACCAGGATGCGTTCACCTCCAGCCCCTACTCAGTGGTCACGTAAGTCAGTCACTAACACACCCAGTAATAAACGGATCAGTTATAGCTAATATCTAAATCCAACGTCTGTCTGTCTGTCTGTCTGTCTGTCTGTCTGTCTGTCTGTCTGTCTGTCTGTCTGTCTGTCTGTCTGTCTGTCTGTCTGTCTGTCTGTCTGTCTGTCTGTCTGTCTGTCTGTCTGTCTGTCTTTCTCTTTCTTTGCCTCCATCCCCCCTCCCCCTCTCTTATCCTTACCTTTCTCTCTCTCCCCACCTGACTATCTTCCTTCCTATCTTCTTGATTATCTTCTCTTTGTCTTTCTCTCTATATTCTCTCCTTCAGACTAGCCTGTGCCTGTCACACCTGCCACTACATCAAGAGGTTGATTGAGACTATCTTTGTGCACCGGTTCTCCCATGGTACCATGCCTCTCAGGACTATAGTCAGGGTATGGACCACATACTCCAGAACACTGTTTCACTTTGACTTGAGCTACTTTACATTAGAGTCATGTAATTTATAGTACTACTATCATACTTTACAGTGCTCCTTTACATTAGAGTCAGGTACTTTATAGTGCTACTTTACATTAGAGTCATGTAATTTATAGTACTACTATCATACTTTACAGTGCTCCTTTACATTAGAGTCATGTACTTTATAGTACTACTATCATACTTTAAAGTGCTCCTTTACATTAGAGTCATGTACTTTATAGTACTACTATCATACTTTACAGTGCTCCTTTACATTAGGGTCATGTACTTTATAGTACTACTATCATACTTTACAGTGCTCCTTCACATAAGGGTCATATATTTTACAGTACTACTATGATACTGTAAAGTGCTCCTTTACATTAGAGTCATGTACTTTATAGTACTACTATCATACTTTACAGTGCTCCTTTACATTAGGGTCATGTACTTTACAGTATATTGTCAATAACAACTACTGCTCCTCAAATTCTCAATACAAAACATACAGTGATGTTCTGCCATTGTCTTATCAAAGGCTTATTATACACTGGAACAGGATAATTCTCTGATTATAGCATAGACATGCCATAGAAATATTTTACAATAATAACATATGACTTTGACTAGAAACACTGCCAATTTGACAGTATGCTTACTGGTGTTTACCTCTCTTTCTGTCAGAACTGTGTTTATTACTGGGCCTTCTCAGCATGGTTAGCCTTCTACATCAACCATCCACTGTATACACCACCATGTAAGTCCTCTATCATTCAGACTTACCACTCAATGCCCCAACAAGACTTACAGTCCCTCCTGTTCTCCATAAATAGGTACACCACATCACAATAATAAGAATTATTGTGGGCTCACCAAAACATCTAAACTAACCACTGGCTTATGTCTCTCCACAGCGTATGGGGATATGCAAGTGAACTATGCACTGGCCATATTTGTGGTATGTATTGCTGACAGACACCCAATGAGGTCATAAACATGAGACATCATTATTTTTAGATGACTTGGACGTGTGTGAACCCGATATGTGTTTGTGTTTTGACTGCAGCTCTGTGAGTTAGGGAATTTCTCCATTCACGTGGCCCTGAATAACCTCAAGGCAGAAGGTGGGCCCAAGTGCAGAAAGTTCCCTCACCCGACGAAGAACCCATTCACATGGCTGTTCTTCTTCGTGTCCTGCCCCAATTATACCTATGAGGTAAGGCTGAAGGATATGTTTTACTCAACTAGGCAAGTCAGTTAAGAACAAATTATTATTTACAATGACGGCCTACCCCGGCCAAACCCGGACGATGCTGGGAAAATTGTGCGCCGCCCTATTGGAATCCCAATCACAGCCGGTTGTGATACAGCCTGGTATTGAACCAGGGTCTGTAGTGACACCTCTAGCACTGTGATGCAGCGCCACTTGGGAGCCCTATAATAATGTGTTGTGACTATATAGCAGAGGTTTATGGAATTATCAATGTTTGCTAGTCGGGAAGAGTCACACACGTCTGTTAATAATATGGAATATCAATGGAGTAACAAAATATCTGCATTTCTTATATTTAGGTAGGAGCCTGGGCGAGTTTCTCTGTCATGACCCAGTGTCTACCAGGTCAGTTGATTCATATTTTAAACATTTTCTAGTTTCAACTTTATTTCCCATATCTAATTAATATGTTGCCCATTTTACTCACCCAGGCATTTTATATACACAACTTGTTTGTGTTGCACTTTGTTGCCACTAAGGTACAATACACGCACTATTATTTTCCGTCTCTCCACAGTGGCCTTGTTCACCTTCTTAGCTTTCATCCAGATGACCATCTGGGCCAAAGGGAAGCATAAAACCTACTCCAGGGAGTTTAAGGACTACCCTCACCTGCGCATGCCAATCATCCCGCTCCTCCTCTGAGCACGCTACAAAGGTTTACCATTCTGACTGGAGTATTGGGGGCTTCAGCCTGCTTGAAAGGTTGTGATGATCAGTGGGTTACTGTGTTTCTCACAAAGCAAGAATACCCTCTGCTCCTTCATCTATAGCCATGGCAATGGTCTGTTATCTTTTCAACAACCACTATGCAAGGATAGACTATGCCATTGTCTTAGAAAGAGGAGCAAATGAACCGTGTTAAAGATTCATAGACATGGAGTATTGTTGACGTGTGGATGAACTTTTAATGAATATATAATAGTGAATTGACAGAAAGGAATGTCTCATCTCAATAATACTGTTGATGAACTGCTAGTGAGAATTTCTGCATTGATAATGTTTAGTTCAATCATTGAAACACAGCTATATTAAGGAGTTATTGGTATTAGTCCTGTTACTGATCATGATTGATTGATTGACTGTTATAATGCAGCTACTGAATGTTCCGACAATTGTTGGCATTCTTAGTCTACAGAGAGTGGAAATCATCCGAAAACTATGAAGTTATGAATATATGATTGAAGTTCTATATAATCTACCATATTATTTAGTAATAAGTTATTGTGCATTTCCTAGAGGAAATGTGTGTGTGTGTAACTTGATATGATATACCTGTTAAGGACGTCTTTATTATGACTGAAGTGTAACAGGGCTATTTTCAGTAGGGAAAGCTGAGTGTGTTAACTGACAAGTGTCCTAGAACCAGGACAATGGGACATAGGACTTGCAGATGTGTAAGTTTTCAAACGGATTATTTCCCCCTCTACAATGAAGCTGTACATGTTTGAATGTAACAAGCAACCTGATGGTTTTAACTTTGTCAGACAGTTGAGGATAATTCAGTAATGTATTACTTTATATATCGTTCAAGATAACTACAATCTGTCAAATTCTCAGGTGTTACTAGATGCAACAGGTACTGTTTACATACTGTGCAAATTATAGCCAAACTCGTTTTGTATACAAAGTGTAAATATCAAATAAATAATTTGGATCGTTTCAAAGATAAGTCTTCTATCATGTCAATGTATCTAAAAGGAGAGTCATGCATATTTCACAAAGAATCAATCAGTGTTTACAGAAAATATTTATTGGAAATTATTATTGCAGAGACAATTCATATATATATTTTTTGAAAAAATAATCTCTGATTTGCAAACTAATCATTTATCTGCCATTTGCATAGAACTTTAAAATTGTATACACACAAGGAAGCGCAATGTTTGAACAGTACATATAAGCTTACAAAATCAGATCATCATTTCAATATGAATTCAATAACAGCAAATGTATTTTTACAGTCAAATTCTATATTGCACTAGTAGATTTTCATTTATCAAAAAACAAAGGCCAAACAAAACAGATCATCTTCCTTGGCAGTATACGAGCATATGAAGCGGATACAGGCTTTGTTTTTGGTAACAGTTCAATGTTACATTTTTCTTGCAGAAATGTAGCGCTGCAACTGCTGGGAATAAATTTCTTCTTTCAATCAGTCTCTCACCAGTCACCAGTAGTGTCACCAACTAGTCTCTCACCAGTCACCAGTAGTGTCACCAACTAGTCTCTCACCAGTCACCAGTAGTGTCACCAACTAGTCTCTCACCAGTCACCAGTAGTGTCACCAACTAGTCTCTCACCAGTCACCAGTAGTGTCACCAACTAGTCTCTCACCAGTCACCAGTAGTGTCACCAACTAGTCTCTCACCAGTCACCAGTAGTGTCACCAACTAGTCTCTCACCAGTCACCAGTAGTGTCACCAACTAGTCTCTCACCAGTCACCAGTAGTGTCACCAACTAGTCTCTCACCAGTCACCAGTAGTGTCACCAACTAGTCTCTCACCAGTCACCAGTAGTGTCACCAACTAGTCTTCACCAGTCACCAGTAGTGTCACCAACTAGTCTCTCACCAGTCACCAGTAGTGTCACCAACTAGTCTCTCACCAGTCACCAGTAGTGTCACCAACTAGTCTCTCACCAGTCACCAGTAGTGTCACCAACTAGTCTCTCACCAGTCACCAGTAGTGTCACCAACTAGTCTCTCACCAGTCACCAGTAGTGTCACCAACTAGTCTCTCACCAGTCACCAGTAGTGTCACCAACTAGTCTCTCACCAGTCACCAGTAGTGTCACCAACTAGTCTCTCACCAGTCACCAGTAGTGTCACCAACTAGTCTCTCACCAGTCACCAGTAGTGTCACCAACCAGTCAACCTCCCTCCACTATCCTCCACGTAGTCTTCTAGGAGCGTTCAATTCCCCAGACAACTCTTCCTGTCTGGGTTTCGGGTGTGTGTGTGTGTATGTGTGTGTTTACGCGTGCATGTGTGTGGGTGTGTGTGAGTGTTTACGCACACACGCGTGTGTGTGTGTCTGTGTGTGTGCGCGTGTGGGAAGGAATGGTTCATTTCCCCAGACAACTTAGGGGTGTGACCTTGATTTCTTTTCTCCGTGCCCCAGCGGCCCTTGGGTGTAGCACCATGCCGTTGTCCTCTCCTGACTGCTGCTTGGCAAAGTTCACAAACACCTGGAGAGAGGAGAGAGATACACCAGGGAATAAACACAGTGAAGAACCAAAATGGACGCTTATTAACCTTGGATAAAAATGACAAAAGAACACGATACCTGGGGGGATACACACAGAGAATAAACATCTTACATTCACAGAATTTCACAGAATGAGGATCCAAAAAGTCAGCATGTTATCCTTTGAAGTCCTGCAAGACGGCATGAGGAAAAATGACACTGGATAGAAGATGGCTGATGTGTAAGAATGTGGGTGACGCAGGAGTCTATTTAACACATGGCCGCACAACTTGAGAAACGGTGTCAGAATTCGATGGTTTCAATTCCATCTATATTTACTTCGCTTATCAATAGATGCAAATATTGAGAGGTACTGTATTTGTTACATCAAATACTAACAATGGAGGGTGCAAGTATTGGTATTTTGGTTGTTTTTTTACCCCTAAGTCCATAGATTTCTTAGGTGTTTCTTACTAAACTTCAATCAATATAGAACATACAATATATTTCCTGGCTGCTGTCCATTCATCTCTGTTTAGTAATTATCTCATGAGCCATACTCAAAGTCTCTGTCTCGCTAGCTAGACCTTCAATAATAAAGTTGAGCGAGAAAGACTAGGTGAGTGTTTACCTGATCTAGTGTCGTCTGGGAGACGGTGTAGTCCTCTATATTGAGGCGGTCCTTGTTGGCCAGGACCAGCTGGAAGATCCTAGCCAGGGAGGAAGAGGCGATTTCATACTGCAGAGTGTTGTAGTGTTTCTCCCTCTGGACACAGCCAGGGAAGGTGCTCTCCATGAAGGCCTCGGCTGGGTTCAGGTCTGGGGAACAACCTGGTGTGGAGGCCTGGATCTTCATGGTGACCACGTAACCATCACCAAACCTACAAAACACACAGTCCAATACAATCCAGGGCTGGTTAGACTCATAGTAGATAATTGGGTACAGATGAAGAAGGTGCATGAATTACAGCAGGGAAATAGTAATAGCGTTAACGTTGTCGGTTTCAGATCTACACACTAAACTCTTCAGTAGTAACTATATCTGAAGGAAATAGAGACAGAACCTACTTGTATTTGAGGTGCTGGATGGTACCAAGACACTGGAAGGTGCCATTGACCATAATAGCCAGACGGGTACACAGAGCCTCACACTCCTCCATACTGTGTGAGGTGAGGACCACTGCTCGGCCATCTTGGATTACACTCATTATGGAGTTCCACAGGAAACGACGTGAGTGGGGGTCCATGCCTGTCGTGGGCTCGTCCTGGATAGTAACACACACAGAAACATCTTCAGATACACACTAACAAGCAGAATACAGAACCATTTCTTATTTCCCCTTAACCCCCTAACTGAAGACCCACGGACGACTCCAGTAATGGTAAGCTCACCAGCAGGACCAGCGGAGGACAGCCGATCATGGCAATGGCCGTGGATAGTTTTCTCTTGTTGCCGCCGCTGTAGGTCCCGGCTGTGTGGCCAGCATAGTCAGCCAGACCCAGCTTCTGAATTGCCCAGTCTGCCACCTGAGACAGCAGAAGGACACATTTTTGCCACCTCTACCTGGCTAAATAAATAAATAATAATAATAATACAATAATAACAATAGTAATTTGGTGGGTGCTTATATTTGTCCTATTTCACACATGAAATGTGTTTTTTTTGCATATCCCAACTCTCCCTGAGACAACCTCGGAGAGTGAGGTCATGGCCAGGGTCAATAAAGGGTAGATAAACATAAACATATATCCACACACTGAGGTGGATATAGCTATTAATTTGAGTTCAGAAACGTTCATTATTCTAACCATGACCCTAACCCTAGCCTCTAAACTCTGAACCTAACCTGTGACCTCTGACCACAGCCTCACCCTGCTGATCTCGGACTCAGGCACCCCTCTGAGGCGGGCATACAGATGGAGGTGCTCTCTGCCAGTCAGCAGCTCATCTATGGCATCAAACTGGGGGCAGTAGCCCATGTTCTGGTGCACGTCCAGGATATTGGTAAGGATGCTGCAGGGACAGGGAAGAAGAGTACGATTACAGGTGAAAAGCCTAGAGCTGTGCTCTGGTGTGCCACAGGGCTCTATTTTAGGTCCACTGTTATTTACTAATGATATCAACAGCATCGGGAAAAACATTGATCATGCCAACTGTGATTGAGGAAGCATATGGCAATATGGCAATGCCCCATGTCCTGTACCTGTGACCAGTGACAGAGGCTTCTCCTGAGCTGACATCAGTGTCTCCGGTCAGCATTTTAAAGGTGGTGGTCTTCCCTGCTCCATTCACACCCAGGAGCCCAAAGCACTGGGGAGAGGAGGGGAGAAAAGGATGATGAGAATATATTTTATCACTGGGTCTCTACACGTCACCTTCCCGTGCTGTATAGCTGTGGTACTAAACTCCTTTTTCAGGATCCTGCCTTTCAAAGATAATTTGTTAAAATCCAAATAACTTCACAGATCTTCATTGTAAAGGGTTTAAACACTGTTTCCCATGCTTGTTCAATGAACCATAAACAATTAATGAACATGCACCTGTGGAACGGTCGTTAAGACACAACTTCCAGACGGTAGGCAATTAAGGTCACAGTTATGAAAACTTAGGACACTAAAGAGGCCTTTCTACTGACTCTGAAAAACACCAAAAGAAAGATGCCCAGGGTCCCTGCTCATCTGCGTGAATTTGCCTTAGGCATGCTGCAAGGAGGCATGAGGACAGCAGATTTGGCCAGGGCAAAAAATTGCAATGTCCGTACTGTGAGACGCCTAAGACAGTGCTACAGGGAGACAGGACGGACAGCTGATTGTCCTCGCAGTGGCTGACCACGTGTAACAACACCTGCACAGGATTGGTACATCCAAACATCACACCTGCGGGACAGGTACAGGATGGTAACAACAACTGCCCGAGTTACACCAGGAATGCACAATCCCTCCATCAGTGCTCAGACTGTCCGCAATAGGCTGAGAGAGGCTGGACTGAGGGCTTGTAGGCCTGTTGTAAAGCAGGTCCTCACCAGACATCCGCGGCAACAACGTCACCTATGGGCACAAACCCACCGTCGCTGGACCAGACAGGACTGGCAAAAAGTACTCTTCATTGACGAGTCGCAGTTTTGTCTCACCAGGGGTGATGGTCGGAGGAATGAGCGTCGAAGGAATGAACGTTACACTGAGGCCTGTACTCTGGAGCGGGATTGATTTGGAGGTGGAGGGTCCGTCATGGTCTGGGGCTGTGTGTCACAGCATCATCGGACTGAGCATGTTGTCATTGCAAGCAATCTCAACACTGTGCGTTACAGGGAAGACATCCTCCTCCCTCATGTGGTACCCTTCCTGCAGGCTCATCCTGACATGACCCTCCAGCATGACAATGCCACCAGCCATACTGCTAGTGATTTCAGTGTTCTGCCATGGCCAGCGAAGAGCCCGGATCTCAATCCCATTGAGCACATCTGGGACCTGTTGGATCGGAGGGTGAGGGCTGGTGCAGTCCATGACGAGGAGATGCACTGCAGTACTTAATGCAGCTGGTGGCCACACCAGATACTGACTGTTACTTTTGATTTTGATCCCCCCCCGCATTTCTGTTAGTCCCATGTTTGTGGAACTTGTTCAGTTTATGTCTCAGTTGTTGAATCTTGTTATGTTCATACAAATATTTACACATGTTAAGTTTGCTGAAAATAAACACAGTTGACAGTGAGAGGACATTTCTTTTTTTGCTGAGTTTATATAGAGGTCTATAGTATAGAGTGGTACTGTACTGACCTCCCCAGGTGACACTCCCACACAGATCCTGTCCACAGCCGGCTTAGTCTTCCCCATGTATGTCTGGGAGGAGAGAAAGAGAGCAAGAGAGAGAGAGAGAGAGAGAGGAAGAGATTGAGAAAGATATAACCATCTTGTTCACACTGCAAACTATTGACTCAATAACCAAGAAACACATAACACAGGAGTCCAGAGTGGTCAGTCAGTCAGTCAGTCAGTTAGTTAGTTAGTTATTTAGTTAGTTAGTTAGTATACCTTGGTCAGGTCTCTAATCTTTAAGATGTCATTCTTGCTTCCTCCATTATAGATGCGTTCTCTCTCCTGGGCCACATCCACATCTTCCTCCGTGATGGGATCCATCTTACAATCTGTGATCCTATTACAGGTAAGAGGTCAGAGGTTTAAGGTAAGAGGCGAAGTGCTGTTCTGGACTGCTCTCACCATCAATAATGCATAGAGTTATTAGTCAACTGGTAATGGTCAACAGATTCATACGATTCTGATCCAACAGATTCAATAACACCATAGATGATCTTTTTATGTACTACAGCAATGTAGACTTGTATATTAGATGTGAAGTGAAGCTGTTGGTTACCAGTGATCCAGGAAGAAGCGGTACTGGATCAGGATGTTCATGATGAAATAGACAAAGCCCTCAACAGCCATGAAGACCAGGTTCTTCCCTACAAAGTCCCAACTGTAGGGGTCCAGACTGAAGTCCTCACCTGAACCACACGAAGCAAAGCAAACAGGATCAGCATGTAGCATGGAATAATCAGCATTCGTACACCATCTGATCCAACCGATGTGTGAGAAGTGGGAAAAGTTTGAGTGCTGACAACACTGTATATGCTCCTGTTACACTTTAATCAGTCAGCTTATCTTCACATAATCCATTCATCAACAAAGCTGGGTGATGGTGCAAGCACACTCGGTGGCACCTGCTCCTATAGTCTCCTATATCCACTACCCACCTACAGTACCTTCGGGAAGTATTCACACCGTTCATTTTTTTACATAAGTATTCAGACCCTTTGCGATGAGACTCTAAATTGAGCTCAGGTGCATCCTGTTTCCATTGATCATCCTTGAGATGTTTCTACAACTTGAATGGAGTCCACCTGTGGTAAATTCAATTGACTGGACATGATTTGGAAAGGCACACACCTGTCTATATAAGGTCCAACAGTTGACAGTGCATATCTGAGCAAAAACCAAGCCATGAGATCCAAGAAATTGTCAGTTGAGCTCCAAGACAGGAATGTGTCGAGGCACAGATCTGGGGAAGAGTACCAAACAATTTCTGCAGCATTGAAGGTCCCCAAGAACACAGTGGCCTCATTCATTCTTAAATGGAAGAAGTTTAGAACCAACAAGCCTCTTCCTAGAGATAGCCGCCCGGCCAAACTGAGCAATCGGGGGAGAATGGCCTTGGTCAGGGAGGTGACCAAGAACCCGATGGTCTCTCTGACAGAGCTCTAGAGTTCCTCTGTGGAGATGGGAGAACCTTTCAGAAGGACAACCATCTCTGCAGCCCTCCACCAATCAGGCCTTTATGGTAGAATGGCCAGACGGAAGCCACTCCTCAGTAAAAGGCACATGACGGCACACTAGGAGTTTGCCAAAAGGCACCTAAAGACTCTCAGACCATGAAAAACAAGATTCTCTGGTCTGATGAAACCAAGATTGAACTCTTCGGCCTGAATGCCAAGCGTCACATCTGGAGGAAACCTGGCACTATCCCTACTGTGAAGCTTGGTGGTGGTGGCAGCATCATGCTGTGGGGATGTTTTTCAGCGGCAAGGACTTGGCGACTAGTCAGGCTTGAGGGAAAGATGAACGAGGCAGTACAGAGAGATCCTTGATGAAAACCTGCTCCAGAGCGAAGATTCACCTTCCAACAGGACAATGACCCTAAGCACACAGCCAAGACAACGCAGGAGTGGCTTCAGGACACGTCTCTGAATGTCCTTGAGCGGCCCAGCCAGAGCCTGTACTTGAACCCGATCGAACACCTCTGGAGAGACCTGAAAATAGCTGTGCAGCAACGCTCCCCATCCAACCTGACATAGCTTGAGAGGATCTGCAGAGAATGGGAGAGACTCCCCAAATACAGATGTGCCAAGCTTGTAGCGTCATACCCAAGAAGACTCGATGCTGTAATCCGTGCCAAATGTGCTTCAACACAGTACTGAGTAAAGGGTCTGAATACTTATGTAAATGCGATATTTCAGGGGGGGGGGTTTTATATATAAATTAGCAAAAAAAAATCTTACAATGATGATGTATTACGTGTAGATTGATGATGGGAACATAACAATTTTCTCCATTTCAGAATTGCCAACCGTGTCCAACTTTTTAGAGTACCAGACGCACACGACAAATTGGAGATTCAACTCGCACGAGTAGCACGCACGCTCGTCCACACACTGCTTGTGAGTCTGATTGTATTTATGGAATTGTACCAAATCAAGTCTATAAAAGGTTGGAATACTTTCTTGACAGCATCCCATTTACACACATGGTAAAAGTCACTAACAATATGTAATTAGAAAATACACACAAAAGGCCTTTATTCTTGGAGATTACATGCACAGTGTAGAATGGAGATAATTATCTATAACGTTTTTCTTAGCACATGCCCCCAAATTTAGTCTCTATAGTAGAGGAACGCTTGTCACCTCTCAACCATAGCCAATCACTAGTGCCTGCTCACAAGTATTGGCTTTTTAGACACGATTCCTAATCAACACTGAAAGCAAAACCGTTTTGGAAACACAAAAACAAATGATCGCATCGACAAAGACCGCAAACTGGCTACACAAAGCTTAGAAGAGTCCGCTGTTTCAGTCTATGTAAAGGAGCCTATTGTATTTCTTTGCAGCACATACATAATTTCAGATTTTAGAAATTGATCAAATCTCAAATCTAGTGCAAAAGCATTTTAGAAGCATTGCCTCTATCGCTAATACCAGACACTCATGCATTCTTCATCGACAGTCTTCTAAACTCCCGACTCCATTTAATGCCAAGATAATTATATTTATTTTTGATTAATCTTTTGTAATGCTTTTTGTGACGTGGATCATTATCACATTTACAGTCTATCAGGTTGCGTGATCCTCGTAATGTTACGTGGAAAATACGGGACGCAGAATTAAATGTATAGCACACTCGCACAAATGCAACCAGTTATTTTTCGTATTCGCATTTAATTTATTTCACTAGCAAATGCGAGTGAACTGCTGGCACTTTAGAGCCCACTGAATGTCCATCTCATGTTCGCTAACGTTAGCTTGAAACAACTAGTGTTTACTTCCCCACAACACACGGAGTCGAAAGGGGATTTGTCCATATGTTAACGTCCAGCTGACAGTCGGCAGACTCAGCATCACAACAAACAGGCGGAGGAGCAGACACCGGGTAGCTACGGCGAATAATGATGTATTCATCTCCATGTCAGTTGACACAAACTCCGTACATGTCTGTGCGTTGCAGCTCGAGAATCGGGATGTTAGATTTACTCAGTAGATTTATTTTTTATGAAAATGTAAAAAAAAAAATGTTTCAAAAGAAATAAAAAATAAAAATCAGGCCCTATTCATTTCTGCATACTTTTAACTCGGATCTCATATCTGTGTACATGGACAGAAAATTGCGTAGTTGGTACGCAAATGCATGCATGTTGGCAGGTCTGCAATTTTAGAATAAAGCTGTAATGTAACAAAATGTGAAACGCTCATTAGTCGACACCAGCTTTGACTGGTCTTATCAGCCGATTAGGGGAAAGCTTATTCAGATCCACAAGTTATTTAAGAAGTGTCTTGGGTGTAAATCTCCTAGAGCTTCGGCAGGAGAAATACACAGCATCATGTTTCAGAGGCCGTCGGCCCGACCCGGGGCCATCCGAGGCCAATGGTATTCCCGTCCTGTTATGGCATTCCGAATGCATCAGGATTTTGGCTTTGGGGTCTGGAGGGGTCCAAGACCTGGAGAACAGGCTAGGGTTGCTAGCGGCATTTCCCTGCTGACCAATCAGAATGCAGGCCTTGGAGCGAGTGGTGGGGGTGGCAAGGGGTTGAGGGGGTTGGAGGGTGACGGGGCAGGGGGAGTGACTCACCAAAGCGGGCATAGACGTCAGTAACAGCCTGGTTCATAGCCATGTCGATTAGACCCCGGCCAAGACAATAGTGGGGGAAGATCAGCAGCATTTTCTTCAGCAGCTGGTTACACTTATACAGCGCCTGAGAGAAGGAGGAAGTTAGAGTGATAAATAAATAAAGGGAGGGAGTGGGGGAGAGAGAGAAAGAGGGAGAGGGGGGGGGGGTGGGTGGGAGGAAGAGACAGAGAGGGAGGGCCAAACCACACAGTAGAATCGAGTCACTCAACAAGCACTAGTATTTGAAGAGTCATTGAGCAGGGGGTAGAGACAAACAGGTCTGTGAGTAAGTACAGGAAGCGTTTATCCCAGGCTGTGCTCTCCACTCACCGATGTGCTGTCAAACAAGTCAAGGATGAAGGTGATGGCACTGCTGTTGATGCCAATGAACAGGTTGATGCAGGACAGAGAGACGTAGGCTGTGCTGGGAATACTGAAGATGTAGGACATGGGGTACATCATGGGCGTCACAGACCACCTGCAGGGGACAGAGACAGGTAGGGAGTGTTTTTCCTCATCAGTTTGATCAAGCTTATATTTTTAAGGATCATCTTAACATTTACATGTGGTCCTTGCCTAAATGTTCATTCTAGAAGAAGGGTTTCCTTTGGTCCAGAATGTCAGCTTATTCTGTCACTGTTGGGTGGGGTTGAGTGGCGTGAAAAGCACTATAAACCTGCTACAGGTTTAGCCCCATTAACACAGCACTCACGTTCTCATCGCCTGCATCGCTGTACAGTACAATCCATTCATCATTTACAGCATGCTATAAAGGACTGTTCGAGATGCACTCTCCAAGGATAAATTACCGTTAACCTAAATCGGTAACCTTCCACCTTTAGCCCAAGTAAACGGGCGTACTGTACTGCAGTACACTGACTTACCCATAGAGCATGAGCAGGGCTGCCAGGGGTTGGAGGTTGGTTGGCGACGTGTAGCACTTCTTGTCAAAGACCATGAAAATAGCCACCACCAGTGCTGCACTGATAGAGTAATTCACCTGATGAGGGGGAAGTGACACAATGAATGTCAAGCTCTATGTAGAAAGATGAAATGTATCTCCCAACCCGTTGGGCTGTGTGAGTGGACACGTATGCCCTTCGGCAATAAACTACATGACATTACGTGGAATACGGTATGTAACAGATGGTAAATACCGTTTCTACAACCTGTCACTTCACTATGATCTCTCTTCACTGGAATGATCTGTCATGCCATATTAATATAGATCATTTAAGAGAGTGGGTAGCCTCGCCACGAACCATTTTGGCATATCAAGAACTTGGTGCGTGTCAATGTGAGATTGGAGAGAGTATGATGGGAGACATACCATGTCCCAGAGGAAGTTGGCCATCCAGTAGATGACGGGACTGACCCCGCTGACGAACTGGAGGTGTTTGGCCTGGGTCACCCTCTCCTGGATGAGGTAGAGCACAAAGGAGGCTGGGACAAAGGACATGGCGAAGATCACACAGATAGCCACCATCACATCCACTGAGGTGCTCAGGCTAGGAGAGGAGAGGAGAGAAGAGGAGAGGGAGTAGGGTTAGATAGAGAACATCACACAGATAGCCTCCATCACATCCACTGAGGTGCTCAGGAGAGGAGAGGAGAGGAGAGGAGAGGAGAGGAGAGGAGAGGAGAGGAGAGGAGAGGAGAGGAGAGGAGAGGAGAGGGAGTAGGGTTAGATAGAGAACATCACACAGATAGCCACCATCGCATCCACTGAGGTGCTCAGGAGAGGAGAGGAGAGGAGAGGAGAGGAGAGGAGAGGAGAAGAGAGGAGAGGAGAGAAGAGGAAATGGAGTAGGGTTAGATGGAGAACATCACACAGAGCCACCATCGCATCCACTGAGGTGCTCAGGAGAGGAGAGGAGAGGAGAGGAGAGGAGAGGAGAGGAGAGGAGAGGAGAGGAGAGGAGAGGAGAGAAGAGGAGAGGGAGTAGGGTTAGATAGAGAACATCACACAGATAGCCTCCATCACATCCACTGAGGTGCTCAGGAGAGGAGAGAAAAGGAGAGGAGAGGAGAGGAGAGAAGAGGAGAGGGAGTAGGGTTAGATAGAGAACATCACACAGATAGCCTCCATCACATCCACTGAGGTGCTCAGGAGAGGAGAGGAGAGGAGAGGAGAGGGAGTAGGGTTAGATAGCCACCATCACAGGGACACAGGGACACAGAACGGGGTTCGATGATCTAGGAGAACTGTCAATTAGATGCTTTAATCACCTCACCTGGTTGGCCAGTACTCACTCAGTGACCTCTAGTATCAAATCTCCTGAAAGGGCAGTACTCACTCAGTGACCTCTAGTATCAAATCTCCTGAAAGGCCAGTACTCCCTCAGTGACCTCTAGTATCAAATCTCCTGAAAGGCCAGTACTCACTCAGTGACCTCTAGTATCAAATCTCCTGAAAGGCCAGTACTAACTCAGTGACCTCTAGTATCAAATCTCCTGAAAGGCCAGTACTCCCTCAGTGACCTCTAGTATCAAATCTCCTGAAAGGCCAGTACTCACTCAGTGACCTCTAGTATCAAATCTTCTGAAAGGCCAGTACTCACTCAGTGACCTCTAGTATCAAATCTCCTGAAAGGCCAGTACTCACTCAGTGACCTCTAGTATCAAATCTTCTGAAAGGCCAGTACTCACACAGTGACTTCAGACAACTGTTCCTTGGTAAGGTTGAGAGGGTGGTTGATGGTGGTGATGCCGTATACGTCCAGCCTGGCATCTTTGGGCAAGTTGGCTCTGAGGATGGCGTTGTTGGCCACGTTCATGAAGGCCACCATGGCATGCCAGCCCTTGTTGTTGTACCACACCTTCAAAAATACAGAATGGATATTCTAGTGAATATTTTGCTGGTGTATGGTACAAAAGTAAGACAGTGGATTTGCAGTAGAGGGTTAAATTGTATACAGTGTAGACAACTGCAATATATGCCTTGCCTTGACATTGTATTCACTCTCCATGTATCGAAGGAAGGTTCCTATGTCCTTAAGAGTTTGTTTGGAGTATTTACCCTGGAGAGAAGAGTACCATGATTGGTTACATGGACAGTTACAGGGCTGTTGAAGTGTGTAAAGATCCACACCAGAGACATCTTTAGTAGTCGTACCCCAGTAACATTGAGCAGTCGTCCCAGCTGTGACGCTGCGTCCTGGATGGTCTTAGGGTCCACATCTAACACAGGAAGCTGTCCCCCGACAGATATACCTCCATACCTGGATGACAGACAACAGACAACACATATACCTCCATATCTGAACACCAGGAGTGAGACCGCATACTCAGTGAAAGCTAAAACTCCTTATACAATAACGGTACTATGCCCCTGGCCACCAGAGGGCGCTACAACATCACTTTCCGTTACATGACGGCCACAAGCAAAGGTAACACCCACCTAGCTCATTGCAAATATGCTACGTTTCGAATTTTGTAAAATATGGAAATAGTACCTTTGTTCATTCACCCAGTATTTGCTCTTCAAACTGAACAAGAAAGACATATGAATTCTGCCATTAGAGTTGTGTATGTAGAACAGAAGAAAGTAGATGAAGGCTGAAATAGTTCCACAGTACCTGGCCTTGATGAGGGAGGGGTAAGTCTTCACCAGGTAATCAGAGATATTCCTGCCTGTTAGGTCCACCAGAACATCACCTGTTGACTGGATCCTCTAAAATACAACACACACACACACACACACATACACACACACACACACACACACACACACACACACACACACACACACACACACACACACACACACACACACACACACACACACACACACACACACACACAGTGTGCATTGGTGACTGACTGGGATTTAAACCGGGGCCACCTGATTACCACAATACTGTATCAGCCCATTGAGTTAAAGCCTATGCATATGTCTGCACTAACCTGAGGTGGTGTTCGCCCCCCTGCTCCCTCAGGGCAGACAGGCAGCATGGTGAGTTTCCTAGGGGTACTACACTGGCAGCCTGGGGAAGGGTTCACTGAGGTCCACTCTGGTCCATCCAACATGTCTATCAGAGCAGGGTTCACTAGCGGCATCTCCCACTCCGTTGTGATGTTATTACATGGGAAATCCCTATACCGGGAACACACAGGAACACGCACGCACACATGCACATTGTTACACTTGAAGTGCCTATCAGGATCAGCATGATACACAAAATCATTTTTCGGGCATATGCAACGATGCCTCCCTCCTCCCCTAATGCCCGTTACTTTTTGGCATACAGTAGCCGACATGATATCAGTAACTATGACATTCTTTAAGGTCTCAAACTCAAGCCTAGCGCACGTCCGGCCTGCGAGTTGCTTTCTGGCCCCCAGACTGATATCTGACTCCTATTGGAATCGAGTCTTAAAGTGATGCTATACTTCGACACTGAGCAAACAGATGATATTGTATGGTAAGTGAACTGTCCCTGGTCAATACTCACTCCAGAGGTTCATCCACCATGCAGCGAGTCCCAAAGCCAGGCTTGTTCAGCAGCACCTCTCCAAAGTACCTCATCTCAGGGTCCAAGATACGCTCGTTACTGGAAGATGGCACATCCAACAGTCAACAACAGTCTTTATCAAACATGATCAAAATCCACATAATCATTCGAGACTTCTACATTCTACTCCTGTTTTGTGCCAGTGGAATTGCACTTCCTCAGACTGAATCTGCTCTGAATTGGCTGGACGATTGGTTTAACAAATGGTGCTAGACTCAGGGCAGGACAGAAGTCTCTATGCTCACCTGAAGAAGGTGAACTGTCGTCCATACATCCAGGGACTAAGGGTCAGGCTGGGGTACTCTCCAAACGGAGGTACGATCGTAGTGAACATCAGTGATACAAACACAAAACTGGCAGGCAAAACTATCTGAAGGAACCAAACAAAAAGACACAAGGACGTTTCCATATTCAAATTCTGCATAATGAAACTGGAACCATCAAGAAATGTGTAACATGATTATAAATAGGGATTTATAGCCAATGCACATGATAGAGGGGACGCAAAATACACAGCGCCAACAGCCGTCTGTGGAGAATGGTACCTGAGCAAAGAAGTCCTTATGTGATCTTGTGGCGTGGTGAAACCGTTTGATGAGCAGGGCAAATAACTGTTTCAGGACCAGACAGACACCTTTGACCTGTCTAGAGCCCCGCCCCTCGCTGCCCTCCGAGCCCCCAGAATTCCCCTGCCTGTTGGCCTGGGTCTCCCCGTCTGCCTCTGTAACGTAGGGAGAGGTCGGGAGTTAAACGCTCCCTGTCTGCAGACAGAAAGCGTGATACTACACAGCTTAAATGGTCTTCTACAGTGATAGCCATAAACACTCTGCATGATCTGCAAGCCTGCAGCGTCACCACTCAGCGGAAGCCTGAATCTATTACAGCTTCCTGTAATGCCACTAGAGAACAGTATATGGGTCCAGAATTGACGTTGCCCATGGAGTCCTAGTTTAAAGGCCATGGCTTATAAGATATCTGTTCATTATAGCCATTGCAGCATTATAGCAATTGCAGTAGTTTCTAGCTTGTAGCTTGTAGCTTGTTGCTTGTAGCTTGTAGCTTGTCACCTTCAGATTGGTCGACATAAAGGGCTACTTTGTTGTGTCCTACACTGGGTCGAGGTGTCTGCTGCCACAATCTCTGGTCTGGGGGGAGATGACAGCAAATCCAACATAACTGTCACACACATAACATCACAGTACAGTACTGTACAGACCAACACACAGAACATCACAGTACAGTACTGTACAGACCAACACACAGAACATCACAGTACAGTACTGTACAGTCTTCACACAGAACATCACAGTACAGTACTGTACAGACCAACACACAGAACATCACAGTACAGTACTGTACAGTCTTCACACAGAACATCACAGTACAGTACTGTACAGACCAACACACAGAACATCACAGTACAGTACTGTACAGTCTTTACACAGAACATCACAGTACAGTACTGTACAGTCTTCACACAGAACATCACAGTACAGTACAGACCAACACACAGAACATCACAGTACAGTACTGTACAGACCAACACACAGAACATCACAGTACAGTACTGTACAGTCTTCACACAGAACATCACAGTACAGTACTGCACAGTCTTCACACAGAACATCACAGTACAGTACTGTACAGTCTTCACACAGAACATCACAGTACAGTACTGTACAGTCTTCACACAGAACATCCCAGTACAGTACTGTACAGACCAACACACAGAACATCACAGTACAGTACTGTACAGTCTTCACACAGAACATCACAGTACAGTACTGTACAGTCTTCACACAGAACATCACAGTACAGTACTGTACAGTCTTCACACAGAACATCACAGTACAGTACTGTATAGTCTTCACAAAGAACATCACAGTACAGTACTGTACAGACCAACACACAGAACATCACAGTACAGTACTGTACAGACCAACACACAGAACATCACAGTACAGTACTGTACAGTCTTCACACAGAACATCACAGTACAGTACTGTACAGTCTTCACACAGTACATCACAGTACAGTACTGTACAGACCAACACACAGAATATCACAGTACAGTACTGTACAGACCAACACACAGAATATCACAGTACAGTACTGTACAGACCAACACACAGAACATCACAGTACAGTACTGTACAGTCTTCACACAGAACATCACAGTACAGTACTGTACAGACCAACACAGAGAATATCACAGTACAGTACTGTACAGACCAACACACAGAACATCCCAGTACAGTACTATACAGACCAACACACAGAACATCACAGACAATACACAAGTTATAAAAGACACACAGTTCAGATCTTTTTTTTAAATTACCTTGTGTAGTTTTGCCAGATTTGGCTTCACCGTCCACTGTCACTTTCAGGAATATCTACAAGAGAAAAAGAAAGTACAATGGTACATGGCCATCAAACATGGAAACATGCAGTGGACTGATGTATTGTGATTGAATATAGGCTCACCTCCTCCAGTGATGTGTCGGAGACCCCGAAGCTGCTGAGGCCGATGTCAGAGAGGGTTTCCTCCAGCTCTCTGAAGAGGGAGGCGTAGGCCCTGGGCTGGAAGCCCTGGTTGGGCAGCAGGTAGGTCAACTCCTGGCCGATAGCCTCGATCAAACGGGCCTCTGGGACATGGTGGTGGACCAGCCCTGTGATGCTTGACAAGTCACCTGGTAGACACACACACACACACACACACACACACACACACACACACACACACACACACAAACCGAGTCAACATTAGTGGTGGAACCAACGCTGTCGTTCTGGCTATGTCACCTGTTACAAGTATGTTACAACACATACAGAACATACACATATGCAACAGCTAGTGAGGAAAGTGGCCATGTGTAAAGGGGCTTTATGGTCCCCAATACTTATGTCACCTCAATTCCTCAATGAAAACCTTACCGTCCATCTGTCTGTCCTGGGTTTTGGCTTGAGGTAACTCTTCTTTGTACGTGGTACAGGTGGAGCATTTACACGAACACTCATCAGTACAGTCACACTTCATCTAGGACAAAGAGAAAACGGAATCAATGACACCCACCTCTGTCTAGGCAATGAAAGCATTCACTCACCCTAACACACACTCTCTCTCTCACATAAACAACACACTTTAGAGGCTCTTTCCGAGATCGTATCCATCCCACCTTAGTCTTGGGTCCCTCGTATTTCATTCGTCGAACCAGGGTGAGGTAGAACCCGGCACCGAAGCAGTTCTTGAGGAAGAGCGGGGAGCCGCAGCAGTGCAGACGACCCTGAGAGATGATGGCCACACGGTCACTCAACAGGTCAGCCTCGTCCATGTGGTGAGTGGACAGAATCACTGTACGTCCTGGGGAGGTAGAGAGAGGACGAGAGAGGGCGAGAAAGAGAGAGAGAGAGAGAGAGAGAGAAAGAGAGAGAAAGAGAGAGAGAGAATGAGTGAGAGAGAGAGAGAGAGAGAATGAGAGAGAGAGAGAGAGAGAATGAGTGAGAGAGAGAGAATGAGTGAGAGAGAGAATGAGTGAGAAAGAGAGAGAGAGAGAATGAGTGAGAGAGAGAGAATGAGTGAGAGAGAATGAGTGAGAGAGAGAGAGAGAGAGAGAGAGAGAGAGAGAGAGAGAGAGAGAGTGGGTTATATAGGGTTAGCATTATGAGATGGCATTTGATATTACACAGTTGTGGCCAAAAGTTTTGAGAATGACACAAATATTAATTTTCACAAAGTCTGCTGCCTCAGTTTGTATGATGGCAATTTGCATATACTCCAGAATGTTATGAAGATTGATAAGATGAATTGCAATTAATTGCAAAGTCCTTCTTTGCCATGCAAATGAACTGAATCCCCCAAAAACATTTCCACTGCATTTCAGCCCTGCCACAAAAGGACCAGCTGACATCATGTCAGTGATTCTCTCGTTAACACAGGTGTGAGTGTTGACGAAGACAAGGCTGGAGATCACTCTGTCATGCTGATTGAGGTCGAATAACAGACTGGAAGCTTCAAAAGGAGGGTGGTGTTTGGAATCATTGTTCTTTCTCTGTCAGCCATGGTTACCTGCAAGGAAACACGTGCCGTCTTCATTGCTTTGCACAAAAAGGGCTTCACAGGCAAGGATATTGCTGCCAGTAAGATTGCACCTAAATCAACCATTAATAGGATCATCAAGAACTTCAAGGAGAGTGGTTCAATTGTTGTGAAGAATGCTTCAGGGCACCCAAGAAAGTCCAGCAAGCACCAGGATCGTCTCCTAAAGTTGATTCAGCTGCAGGATCGGAGGATGGCCTGGTGTCAAGAAGGGCAGCAAAGAAGCCACTTCTCTCCAGGAAAAACATCAGGGACAGACTGATATTCTGCAAAAGGTAGAGGGAATGGACTGCTGAGGACTGGGGTAAAGTCATTTTCTCTGATGAATCCCCTTTCCGATTGTTTGGGGCATCCGGAAAAAAGCTTGTCCGGAGAAGACAAGGTGAGCGCTACCATCAGTCCTGTGTCATGCCAACAGTAAAGCATCCTGAGACCATTCATGTGTGGGGTTGCTTCTCAGCCAAGGGAGTGGGCTCACTCACAATTTTGCCTAAGAACACAGCCATGAATAAAGAATGGTAACAACACATCCTCCAAGAGCATCTTCTCCCAACAATCCAGGAACAGTTTGGTGACGAACGATGCCTTTTCCAGCATGATGGAGCACCTTGCCATAAGGCAAAAGTGATAACTAAGTGGCTCGGGGAACAAAACATTGATATTTTGGGTCCATGGCCAGGAAACTCCCCAGACCTTAATCCCATTGAGAATTTGTGGTCAATCCTCAAGAGGCGGGTGGACAAACAAAAACCTACAAATTCTGACAAACTCCAAGCATTGATTATGCAAGAATGGGCTGCCATCAGTCAGGATGTGGCCCAGAAGTTAATTTGACAGCATGCCAGGGCGGATTGCAGAGGTCTTGAAAAAGAAGGGTCAACACAGCAAATATTGACTCTTTGCATCAACTTCATGTAATTGTCAATAAAAGCCTTTGACACTTATGAAATGCTTGTAATTATACTTCAGTATTCCATAGTAACATCTGACAAAAATATCTAAAGACACTGAAGCAGCAAACTTTGTGGAAATTCATATTTGTGTCATTCTCAAAACTTTTGGCCATGACTTTTGGCCATCAGCTGTTTTTCCTGCTCCATCCAGCAGGAGGTATATGTACTGTGTGAGCAAGAGCTGGGTTCAACTACACTTTCAGGTACAAAAATTATGTGGACACCTCTTCAAATTAGTGGATTCGGCTATTTCAACCACACCCGTTTCTGATAGGTATATAAAATCGAGCACACAGCCATGCAATCTCCATAGAGATGCATTGGCAGTAGAATGGCCTGACTGAAGAGCTCAGTGACTTTCAACATCGCATCGTCATAGGATGCCCCTTTTCCAAGTCAGTTCATCAGATTTCTGCTCTGCTAGAGCTGCCCCAGTCAACTGTAAGTGCTGCTATTGTGTAGTGGTAACATCTCAGCTGCGAAGTGGTAGGCCACACAAGCTCACAGAACGGGATTGCTGAGTGCTGAAGTGGGTAGCGCATAAAAATCGTCTGTACTCGGTTGTAGCGTTCACTTCCGAGTTCCAAACTGCCTCAGGAAGCAATGTCAGCACAAGAACTGTTCGTCGGGAGCTTCATGAAATGGGTTTCCATGGATGAGCAGCTGCACACAAGCCTAAGATCACCATGCGCAATGCTAGGTGTCGGTTGGAGTGGTGTAAACCTCGCCGCCATTGGGCTCTGGAGAAGTGGAAATGCGTTCTCTGGCGTAATGAATCACTCACCATCTGGCAGTCTAACAGATGAATCTGGGTTTGGTGGATGCCAGGATAACGCTACCTGCACCAATGCATGGTGCCAACTGTAAAGTTTGGCGGAGGAAGAACAATGGTCTGGGGCTGTTTTTCATGGTTTGGGCTAGGTTCCTTAGTTCCAGTGAAGGGAAATCTTAACCCTACAGCATACAATGACATTGTAGATGATTCTGTGCTTCCAACTTTGTGGCAACAATTTGGGGAAGGCCCTATCCTGTTTCAGCATGACAATGCCCCCGTGCACAAAGCGAGGTCCATACAGAAATGGTTTGTTGAGATCGATGTGTGTAACGATCATCAAAAGGAGTAGACCAAGGTGCAGTGTGGTATGTGTTCATCTTGATATTTATTTTAACTCTGAACAATTAAACAAAATAATAAACAATGGAAAACGACCGTCACGTCTTGCAGGCTTTACAAAGCAGTACAAAAATAAGATGCCACAACTCAAGGAGGGAAAAGGGCTGCTTAAGTATGGTTCCCAATCAGAGACAATGATAGGCAGCTGCCTTTGATTGGAAACCATACTTGGCCAAAACATAGAAATAGAAACCATAGAATGCCCACCCCACACCCTGACCTAACAAAATAGAGAAATAAACCATCTCTCTCAGGTCAGGGCGTAACAGTACCCCCCCCAAAAGTGCGGACTCCCGGCCGCAAACATGAACCCATCGGGGAGGGTCCGGGTGGGCATCTATACTTGGCGGCGGCTCTGGTTCGGGGCGTAGCCCCCACACCGCCCGCTGATCCCCCCGCTTCTGTGTCGCTGGAGGAACCAGACCGTGGATCATCGCCGGAGGCTCTGAACTACCGACCGCCGCCAGAGGCTCTGAACTGCCGGCCGCCGCCGAAGACTCTGAGCTGCCGGCCGCCGCCGAAGACTCTAGGCTGCAGGCCGCCGCCGAAGACTCTGGGCTGCAGGCCGCCGCCGAAGACTCTGTGCTGCAGGCCGCCGCCGAAGACTCTGGGCTGCAGGCCGTCGCCGAAGACTCTGGGCTGCAGGCCGTCGCCGAAGACTCTGGGCTGCAGGCCGTCTCAGGAGGTTCCGGGCTGCAGGCCGTCGCTGGAGGTTCCGGGCTGCAGGCCGTCTCAGGAGGCTCCGGACTGGGGAGCGTCGCTGGAGGCTCCGTGCCATGGATCATCATTACAGGTTCCGCGCCATGGATCATCACTGGAGGCTTTGTGCCATGGATCATCACTGGAGGCTCCGGGCCATGGATCATCTCTACAGGCTCCGGGCCATGGGTCATCCCTACAGGCTTCTTGCCATGGATTATCCCTACAGGCTCCGGGCCATGGATTATCTCTACAGGCTCCAGGCCATGGATTATCACTGGAGGCTTCGTGCCATGGATCATCCCTACAGGCTCTGGGCCATGGATCATCACTGGAGGCTTCATGCCATGGATCCTCCCTACAGGCTCCGGGCCATGGATCATTTCTACAGGCTCCGGGCCATGGATCATCCCTACAGGCTTCTTGCCATGGATTATCCCTACAGGCTCCGGGCCATGGATTATCCCTACAGGCTCCGGGCCATGGATTATCACTGGAGGCTTCGTGCCATGGATTATCACTACAGGCTCCGGGCCATGGATCATCACTGGAGGCTTCGTGCCATGGATCATCACTGGAGGCTTCGGACCACAGATCATCACCGGAGGCTTCCTACGTGGAGCTGGAACCAGTCTCACCGGACTGGGGAGACGCACAGGAGACTGGGTGCGCATAGCAGGCACAGGGTATACTGGGCCGTGGAGAAACACTGGAGGTCTGGAGCTTAGGGCTGGCACACCCCGTCCTGGCTGGATGGTTATTTTAGCCCAGCAAGGGCGAGGCGCTGGCACAGGACGAACTGGGCTGTGCTGGTGAATGGGGGGTACCGTGCGTAGAACTGGCGCAGGATAACCTGGGCCGAAGAGACGCACTGGAGACCAGGAACGCTGAGCCGGCACACTTCTTCCTGGCTGACGGTCAACTCTAGCACGGCAACGGTGAGGAGCTTGCACCGAGCGCACCGGGCTGTGAGTGCGCACTGGCGACACAGTGCGCATCACCGCATAACACGGTACTTGCTCGGTCACTCGCTCCCCACGGTAAGCACGGGGAGTTGGCTCAGGTCTCAACCCCGACTTCGCCAATCTCCCCGTGTGCCCGCCCCCCCCAAAAAATTGGGGCGCTGCCTCTCGGGCTTCCGTTGTTGCCTTGCCTGTTCCTCCCAGTATCGCCGTTCCGCTTTCGCAGCCTCTATCTCCTCTTGCAGATGGCAATACTCCCCAGGCCTTGTCCAGGGTCCTGCCCCATCCAGGATTTCCTCCCAGGTCCAGTCATCCTGCCCACGCTGCTTGGTCCTTTGGTGGTGGGATCTTCTGTAACGATCGTCAAAAGGAGTAGACCAAAGTGCAGCATGGTATGTGTTCATCTTGATATTTATTTTAACTCTGAACATTTAAACAAAATAATAAACAATGGAAAACGACCGTCACGTCTTGCAGGCTTTACAAAGTAGTACAAAAATAAGATCCCACAACTCAAGGAGGGAAAAGGGCTGCCTAAGTATGGTTCCCAATCAGAGACAACGATAGGCAGCTGCCTCTGATTGGAAACCATACCAGGCCAAAACAAAGACATAGAAACCATAGAATGCCCACCCCACACCCTGACCTAACAAAATAGAGAAATAAACCATCTCTCTCAGGTCAGGGCGTGACAGTGTGGAAGAACTTGACTGGCCTGCACAGAGCCCTGACCTCAATCCCATTGAACACCTTTGGGATGAATTGGAACGCCGACTGCGAGCCAGGCCTAATTGCCCAACATCAGTGCCCGACCTCACTAATGCTCTTGTGGTTGAATGGAAGCAAGTCGCCGCAGCAATGTTCCAACATCTAGTGGAGGCTGTTATAGCAGCAAAGTGAGGACCAACTCCATATTAATGCCTATGATTTTGGAATGAGATGTTTGACGAGCAGTTACTCAGTTTCAATACATTTCAAAACAAGTACTCAGATAACCTTTATTTGAAAAAACAAGTAGTTGAATATTATAATGTATTTGTAAATACACTTGGAAAGTATTTGAAAAAACTCAAATACACTGACTCAAATACACTCCTATGCATTAAACTGAGGTATTTAAAAATAATATTTGAAATTTTTTACAAATAACCATTCAAATACTTAAATAAAAGTTATTGTTTTGGGCTGTGTATTTGAAAATACTCAAATACACAGAAAAAAAGTCTTAAAATAACAAATACTCAAATACACATGTATTATAAACCAGGCCTGGTGTGTACCTGATCGGTACTTGAGTAGCAGGTCCCAGATAGATCGTCTGGAGTAGGGGTCCACCCCCGATGTGGGCTCGTCCAGAATCACCACCTTGGCACCGCCCACAAATGCCATAGCAACAGACAACTTCCTCTGCATGCCGCCTGAGAGGAGAAGAGGAGAAGATGAGGACAGGAGGAGAGGACAACAATACTGGTATCTCATATCTTGATTATGACACTCTAAACACAAGTTAAAGATGAGAAGAAGTGTTTGTTTCATGATCGCTGGCAGTGAAACAGAAATAGCAATGATGAACTATATACTGTAACTGTGCCCGAGGCCCAACACAGTGTGTGTGTGTGTGTGTGTGTGTGAAACCTGAGAGGTTCTGTGCCTCTTCGTCTCTCTTGTGGGGCAGGCCCAGATCCTCCAGCATGTTCTCTACCTCCAGCTGAGCCTCAGACAGAGACCTCCCCTTCAGCAGGCTGTAGAACAGGATGTGCTCTTCTACGGTCATACTGAGAGAGAGAGAGAGAGAGAGAGAGAGAGAGAGAGAGAGAGAGAGAGAGAGAGAGAGAGAGAGAAAGAGAGAGAGAGAGAAAGAGAGAGAGAGAGAGAGCCTGTGGTGAGCAGCTGCACTGTGCTGAATGTGCTCCTTCGAGGAGAACACCCCAACAGAGTAGGAAGTTGGGATTTTATGAATCACTCAGCTACATTCTTTTTGCATTACATTCTTGTTTCATTATGATCTTGTCCCAACATACCCACATCAGACCAAATAGTCTTTATTAAACCTGTACACACACAGAACAACATCTTAATCTCCATAGACAGAGATAAATTAGACCTGTTTAGGAAGTACGCCCACCTTACCTTCCCACGCACTAATGCAGAAAGAGAGGGGAGCGAGAGAAGAGACAGAGGCTAAGAGAGATGGACAGAGAGGACGAGGGAAAGAGAAAGAAAAGAAATGTGGAGAGAGAGACATGGACATGGTGGAGAGAAAGACAATAGACAAATGCATCACCACATCTAATCACTCCTTGTGTCTATATGACTCGTTAACCCACTGAGGCAGCAGGCACTGTAAGGGGTCACCTACTGGTGAAAGAGGATGTTGTGTTGGGGACACATGCCCAGAGAGTGTCTGATGGTGTCCATGTCTGTCCGGATGTCCTTCCCATAGATGGAGGCTGTCCCGGAGGTAGGAGGGAACATCCCCGTCAGGATAGACCTGGTGGACACCACACAGAGGGACAGAGGATGTAGAGGACAGACAGAGTCACATGGCCAGATGTCACAGTCATAGTCACTACACCTACTGTCACAAAGCTGTCCCCCAACCAGTGGTTCTCAATCTATTTTGGTTGATCACATTCTGCCCAAAGAACCTGCTCTTAGGTCAGGTATCCCAAGGGATAGAAGGTACCACAGGTTGAGAAACACGGCCCTAAACTGATTCAGATGGTCAAACTGTGAATCATTTGACTGTGGGTGACATACATGGTGGTGGTCTTCCCAGCTCCATTGTGCCCCAGGAAAGCAGTGATCTGGCTCTCATAGAAGGTGATGCTCAGTCCGTCTACCGCAGGTTTTTGTCCCCTACCAAACACCTTGACCAGGTTCTGAACACACACACCCTCCACCAGCCCTGCCGGTTCCCCCTCAAAGTAGGCATGGCTGGGCTGACCTGGGGGGAGAGTTGAGAGGTTGGAGGTCAGATGTTAAAGGTCATTGGGATAGGAGTTGTGAGGTCAAAATCTGATAGAATCCAATATAATCAATACAATCAGATAGATGTGACCAACAAGCGTACATTGTCAGGGTATTATAGTGTGTCATCCATATTACACAACATCTACACTGTTGTGTGCACTGATAAGGCTGGAATGGGTGTACTGTTACACAGTTGATACAGGGTTATGAAATAGATGTTGTTTGTCGGTGCTGATAGTGAATAATAACTGTAACAGAACTGTTTATGTTATTTTTGCCTCACAAAAATAGCAACATCACATGATCTTCCACCACATTGCATCATGACCTGAAAGACGTTATTTTATCTAGACACTGTTTATAGTCCCAATCTGACAAATCGTTGCTGATACACCATTGAATGAGATGTCCTAAGAAAAACAATGGCAAACAGTGAAGGTGAAATCAGGGGAAAGGAATGCTGCCACTTTGACTGTGTGAAAGGGAGCGAACCAAACGGGAGCTGAATCACATATTAACTAACTCTGACTGAGGGAAATGTACCAATGTGTCAGTCTGTATTGAGACCCGACCTGGAGAGCAAACACACTCAAGGACTGCGGGTTCCCACACACTGCCTGCCGCTAAGCATTATGGGCCGGGCAAGCAGGCCACAGAGAGCGAGAGAGAGAGGGAGAGAGCTCTATTGTTTCAAACCTCATCAGCGATTCATCAGAGATGCTGGACTGAGACAAAGAGTCCATGGCCCTGATACTTACATATTTAAAAAAAATCCACTTAGTTATTCTCTTTAGAAGACAAGTGGATTTATTTGAATGTGTTTTTACCCTCTTTTTCTCCATTTGGTTTTTCCTCCTGGTTCTTCTTGTTCTCCTCCTCCTCCTCCTCCTCCTCCTCCTCCTCTGTTTTCCCCTTCCCCAGCCTCTCTCGTTTGTCCTGGTGTTTGCAGGATGGCAGCTCCTCATCTGGTGCCTTAGTCTTCTGCTCGTCACCTGGTTCATGATTGATCTTCTGGTTCTCTTCAGCCTGGTTAACCAGGTTGTCAAACCTGGGTTTCTCCAACTCTTTTGGCTTTGGGGGTCTGGAGTTGAGCCAATAGGAGGGCAGGATGGGGAAATAAAATGGCCGACCAATTCCATACTGCCCTATAGGAGAACAGAAATAAACACAGAGGCGGTGCTGGTTTTAGAATCCAACCATCAAATAAGACCAATAGTTATGAACATCAAATCCAAAAGTACAAAAGTAACCAACTGGTGCTTAGTTTCAACATTACTCCTTCTATGACGTTCATTATTAGCTTTTGTAACTGATTTAGGCATACTTACTATATGCATTTCTGCCATGAGTCATAACATTATAGCCTGGTCCCAGATCTGTTTGTGCTACCATGTCGACTCCAAACATGGCATGACAAGGAGTGGCATGATGGCACAAACTGGTACCTAGGCTAATAGCATGGTGGTTACCTGGGAAGACGTTGTCGAGGTACCAGGCAAGGACGGCGTAGAGTACAGTATCCAGGGCCATCATAGAGATGGAGGTGAGGAAGGAGTACTCATCCCCCTCCAGAGGGCTGGTCTGGATGTTGTCCCACTGCAGACCCAGACCCTGCTCCTCATAACGGGACAAGTACTCTGTCCCAAAGCCAAACGCTACCTGGGACATCAGGCTCTGAGAGGACAGACATGGAGAGACAGACAGATAGACAGGCCACGGAAGGAACATCAACTGATGTTAGCTGTTGAGAGGGTTATCTAAACTGACTGTATGAAATGTTAGTCTTTTTAAAGGTGTAAGACAGCAAAAACATGCCAGGAGTCAGGAGTCAGAAGCTACAGTATGTACCAATGTCCACGCTAACATACCGTATCACTTAGAACGAATGCCAATACATTTCTTCATGCTAAGTGATATGTTAGTGTGGATATTGAAACATAGCGAGAAGAGTAAAGAATGAAGACAGGTGCATGTGTCCCAGGGGGACTTATTTGGAGGTTACACACCGCCATGATCTTGTCATCCTTGGTGATGCGGTCCTGCCATGCAAAGCAGAGGATGTGGGGCAGGTAGAGAGTGAAGTAGATGATACCGCTGCAGGCTGCAGCCAGGTTGGCCTTGTTAAAGAACACACTGAGTAGGAAACACTGCATGATGGTGGCAGTGGTGAAGGTTAGAAGAAACAGGAACAGGATTAGAGGGTTGCTGTAGTTCAACACCTTACCACCCTGGAAGACAGAATAAAGAATTGAATTGGTTTTGTCAGTGTTTAGAGTTAGAGTCCCTATTTGCTTCATGCACAAAGGAGAAGTTACAAATTGAAATCACATATAAGTGATTGAAAATTTGGGGGACAAAAGTAAAACGATTCTAGTTTATTTCCCGAATCTTCCACTAGAGGTCCCAACAGTACATTCAAAACAGCAGCCTTCTGAGAAGCTCTGATCTATGACATAAATTAATACTAATCATTGACCAACTAGCCATTTTGGTCATTTACAACTTGGACTGACCATAATGATCCCAGTGAGCAGGGAAGTGCTGGCAGCCATCATGAGGAAGCTGTCTATGAACCATGTGACCCACAGAACCCCATTGGTGACCCCCATGGTCTTCAGGGTCTCTTTGAGCCTGAGCTCCTTCTCCAAGACGATGCTCTTCACGGTCATAGACACTGAGTAGACCCACGCCAGCACCATGAAGATGGGGAAGCAACGGTTCAATGTCAGCATGAAGCTAGAGGAGGAGAAGTGGTACGAGAAAAGAAAGGGAAAGAGGAAAGGTGGAAAAGAGAGAGAGAAGACGAAAAGAGGAAAGGGGGGGAAGATAGAGAGAGAGGATATAAAAATGATGGGGGTAATCGATGAGAAATGACCATCAAAAAATGCAATTTCTAAACGCAACAATAACATTTAACATTGACAGGCAGGACTTGGGTTGGTATTTGTGTCTTAAGGTGTGTCACTCACAGGTCGTCCACGTAGCATGGGTACGGCATCTGTTGTAGGTAGACACCGAGGGGCCAGTCCTTGCCTGTCTGGGTCCTGATGATGCCATGCTCTATCATGTCCTGCAGATAGGCAAACCCCCCCCACACGTAACGGAGATCATCCACCGGGTCGGCCCTAGGACCAGGGTCCCAGTATCTGTGGCCATAGGGAGAGAAATAAGGAAGAGAGAGGTATATCTGAGGGCTTGATCTGCATTCAAGCATTTGGAAAAAAAATGTTTTTAAATGGATATGTTTGTCACTAAGTTACCTAACAAAGACAAATTCCACGCTGGGCACCATACCTGAATATCCCATTAATCCCATTTCAAGTAAGAGTTGCTTATGTTGCAAAACAGTTCATACAAGCATCATGATCTTGAAAGTAACCCTGATGAGTACGTAAGGTAAGGTAAAATCCACTCATTCACTAGGGAGTTATATACACTTACCTGTCCTTGATCTTATTGGTGCGCTCCACTGCGTCGATGTCCATGCGGATCTTGAACCGGACGTGGGGTGGAACCTTGGTGGTCCAGGGGTAGGTGTCCATGAAGACCAGGCCAGCCCAGAACTTACTCTCCCCCATCAGACTCAGAGCTCTGTGGGTCATCTGCTCCTCATCGTTCAGCCCAGAGAATTTATCCAGGATCAGACACTGTGGAAAGGAATTCATGGATTATGCACGGTGCGTTTGGAAAGTATTCAGACCTGTTCAATTTTTCCACATTTTGTTACGTTACAGCCTTATTCTAAAATTGATTAAAAAAATAAGATTTATCTTCAATCTACACACAATACCCCTTAATGACAAAGTGAAAACAGGTTTATACAATTTTTGCAAAAGTATTTTTTTTTAAATACAGAAATTCCTTATTTACGTAAGTATTCAGACCCTTTGCTATGAGACTCAAAATATAGCTCAGGTGCATCCTGTTTCCATTGATCATCCTTGAGATGTTTCTACAACTTGATTGGAGTCCACCTGTGGTAAATTCAATTGATTGGACATGATTTGGAAAGACATACCTGTCTATATAAGGTCCCAAAGTTGACATTGCATGTCAGAGCAAAAACCAAGCAATGAGGTCGAAGGAATTGTCCTTAGAGCTCCGAGAACTGCATTGTGTCGAGGCACAGATCTGGGGAAGGCTACCAAACAATTCTGCAGCATTGAAGGTACCCAAGAACACAGTGGCCTCCATCATTCTTAAATGGAAGAAGTTTGGAACCACCAAGACTCTTCCTATAGCTGGTTGCCCGGCCAAACTGAGCAATCGAGGGAGAGGGGCCTTGGTCAGGGAGGTTACCAAGAACCCGATGGTCACTCTGACAGAGCTCCAGAGGTCCCCTGTGGAGATGGGAGAACCTTCCAGAAGGACAAACATCTCTGCAGCACTCCACCAATCAGGCCTTTATGGGAGAGTGGCCAGACTGAAGCCACTCCTCAGTAAAAGGCACATGACAGCCCGCTTGGAGTTTGCCAAAACACACCTAAAACACTCTCAGACCATGAGAAATAAGATTCTCTAGTCTGATGAAACCAAGATTGAACTCTTTGGCCTGAATGCCAAGCGTTACGTCTGGAGGAAACCTGGAACCATCCCTACGGTGAAGATTGGTGGTGGGAGCATAATGCTGTGGGGATGTTTTTCAGCGGCAGGGACTGGGAGATTAGTCAGGATCGAGCGAAAGATGAACGGGGCAGTACAGAGAGATCCTTGATGAAAACCTGCTCCAGAGTGCTCAGGACCTCATACTGGGGCGAAGGTTCACCTTCCAACAGGACAATGACCCTAAGCACACAGCCAAGACAACACAGGAGTGGCTTCTGAACAAGTCTCTGAATTTCCTTGAGTGGCCCAGCCAGAGCCCGGACTTGAACCAGATCTAACATTTCTGGAGAGACCTGAAAATAGCTGTGCAGCAACGCTCCCCATCCAACCTGACAGAACTTGAGGGGATCTGCAGAGAAGAATGGGAGAAGCTCCCCAAATATGGGTGTGCCAAGCATGTAGCTTCATACCCAATAAGACTCGAGGCTGTAACCGCTGCCAAAGGTGCTTCAACAAAGTACTGAGTAAAGGGTCTGAATACTTATGTAAAAGTAATATTTCAGTTTTTATTTATTTATTTTTGAAAAAAAAAGGTTTTGCTTTGTCATTATGGGGTATTGTGTGTAGATTGATGAGGGAAAAAACGATTTCATCAATTTTAGAATAAGACTGTAACATAACAAAATGTGTAAAAAGTGAAGGGGTCTGAATACTTTCCGAAGGCACCGTACCTTGACTGCCACGTAGGTACAGTCTTAACATAAATTTGAATTTGGAAGGGGAACAATATCATTTGTGGGGCGTTTTGGTTTCTATATGAGGAAGAATAGCACACACACACGCACACACGCACACACACACACACACACACACACACACACACACACACACACACCACACACACACACACACACACACACACACACACACGGTCCTAATTGGGGCCACCAGTGTTGGTGGACTGTGGACTTGGACATGGGTTCCCATCCAGGGGGCTGGGGGGAGATTTAGGGGCCACTAAGGCCAGTGTTGGCTAGGGGGCCCGAGTTCAGATCCACTCTCATCTACTCTGACACCTCACCACCAGGCCTCCTATTGCAGCTGCTCCTCATCTGATTGAGCCATTCAACAACACAGTACCTATTACCACCATGGAGGTCCTGCATGGGCCCAGGGGGAAGAACTGAGACAAACAGAACCACCAAGACACACACATGCAGAGGAATGCACGTAAACACGCACACGCACAAACATGCAGACACACAGACGCGCACACACACACTCATTAAGACTGCATAACAAACCATACACACACACTCATTAGTTTGCAAAGCATCACCCCTCCCTAATAGCCTCCAATGACAAAACTGTTGCTACACTCTTCAATCAGACTATGCCATTGCTGTGCTGTACACAAGCCCATCGGATTCCGTAGACTGCGTTCATTGTAGCGGAGCTGAAAGAGGGTGGTCAGACTGACAGCTGTAGCGAATTGGGCTAAATCGGGCCGGTCTACTCTGTCACACTGAAGTGCTGTAAGCCTCACGGAAGATAAAGACAGAGGGGCCATGCGATCCACACAGTGAGGACCAGGTTGCCATTTTACCCCGTTCTGCCACCCCTGGGGCAAGAGGCCTTACCTGCTTACGCTGATTAGTATCGAGGGGGCGAGGGACGAGTTGAACTGTTCCCAAAGTGCTTTGAGGGGCCGGGGGCTGAGTTACACAGTTTGGCCTACTCAGATGGAGTGTCCTCGGAGAGACAGTGAAGGGAGAAAGGCCCGGCTGGGTTTTCTATCCTCCACTAGATTAGTAAGGTACAAAAGAGACTGACAGCTTTGCTTGTTGTTCTCCCTCTCCCCCTCCTGAGCAGATTTACATGTCTTTAGTAAGGGGCAAATTAGAAGGCCATTGAAAGGCCATACAGCGATCGTATGCTTATATCACATAGAGTGTGTACTGAGTGGGTGTTGTTGTCTGGAACTGATTCATGTTTATAGAAAGCAACAAGCAACAGGTCTGAGAACTGTGCTCAATATTTTCTTGTGGAGAAAACCTGTGAATTTGGACGTTTGGCATTTTGTATTGAGAAAGACAATGCAGATTCTGGTGAAAAGCTATAAAAAAAGTATCAAACCCATGAATCAAAAGACCAAGGGTTATGTTTCCGAAAATATAGTCTCGTGGTCGTCAATCCCCACCATTGTGAATGAAATGTATCATAGCTTGCAGCCCAGCCCATTCTAGTCCTGTCCCAGTCCTGACCAGCTCACCTCTCCATACTGGTTCATCATACGGATGACTTGGTCTGTGAAGTTGAAGACATTCCTCCAATCAAAGTTGGCCATGTCGTAGTCCCTGTCTTCTATTGGCCCGTTGTACAGGAAGTTGAGGATGTGTTTAGAGGAGAACTCTGTGTCCTGTAGACTCCTGTCAATGTAGTCCCTCACCGTGGGATTCCTTATGGTATCCTGTGTGTGTGGGGGGGGGGGGGGGGAGAACCATGCTTTAATGAAGACAGCTTCTCCATCTTAGCAGGGGAGCTCATTCATTTCCAGGCCCAGGGACAAATACTTGTCTGTGGTGACCTAAATGCCTGAACTGGACAAGAACCTGACACCTTCAGCACACGGGGGGAAGGCACCTACTGTACCTTCATACCCCTTGACTTGACCACATTTTGTTGTGTTATAGCCTGAATTCAAAATGTATTTCAAAAATATATATAATCTCCCCCATCTATACACAATACCCCATAATGACAAAGTGAAATCATGTTCTTTTCAACAGAAATATCTCATTCACATAAGTATTCATACCCCTGAGTCAATACATGTTAGAATCATCTTTGGCAGCGATTACAGCTGTGAGTCTTTCTGGGTAAGTCTCTAAGAGCTGTGAATATTTCTGGGTAAGTCTCTAAGAGCTTTGAGTCTTTCTGGGTAAGTCTCTAAGAGCAGTGAATATTTCTGGGTAAGTCTCTAAGAGCTGTGAATATTTCTGGGTAAGTCTCTAAGAGCTGTGAGTCTTTCTGGGTAAGTCTCTAAGAGCTGTGAATATTTCTGGGTAAGTCTCTAAGAGCTGTGAGTCTTTCTGGGTAAGTCTCTAAGAGCTGTGAGTCTTTCTGGGTAAGTCTCTAAGAGCTGTGAATATTTCTGGGTAAGTCTCTAAGAGCTGTGAGTCTTTCTGGGTAAGTCTCTAAGAGCTGTGAATCTTTCTGGGTAAGTCTCTAAGAGCTGTGAATATTTCTGGGTAAGTCTCTAAGAGCTGTGAATATTTCTGGGTAAGTCTCTAAGAGCTGTGAATATTTCTGGGTAAGTCTCTAAGAGTTGTGAATCTCTCTGGGTAAGTCTCTAAAAGCTGTGAATATTTCTGGGTAAGTATCTAAGAGCTGCGAATATTTCTGGGTAAGTCTCTAAGAGCTGTGAGTCTTTCTGGGTAAGTCTCTAAGAGCTGTGAATATTTCTGAGTAAGTCTCTAAGAGTTGTGAATCTCTCTGGGTAAGTCTCTAAAAGCTGTGAATATTTCTGGGTAAGTCTCTAAGAGCTGTGAATATTTCTGGGTAAGTCTCTAAGAGCTGTGAATATTTCTGGGTAAGTCTCTAAGAGTTGTGAATCTCTCTGGGTAAGTCTCTAAAAGCTGTGAATATTTCTGGGTAAGTCTCTAAGAGCTGTGAATATTTCTGGGTAAGTCTCTAAGAGCTGTGAGTCTTTCTGGGTAAGTCTCTAAGAGCTGTGAATATTTCTGGGTAAGTCTCTAAGAGTTGTGAATCTCTCTGGGTAAGTTTCTAAAAGCTGTGAATATTTCTGGGTAAGTCTCTAAGAGCTGTGAATATTTCTGGGTAAGTCTCTAAGAGCTGTGAGTCTTTCTGGGTAAGTCTCTAAGAGCTGTGAATATTTCTGGGTAAGTCTCTAAGAGCTGTGAATATTTCTGAGTAAGTCTCTAAGAGCTGTGAATCTTTCTGGGTAAGTCTCTAAGAGCTGTGAATATTTCTGGGTAAGTCTCTAAGAGCTGTGGATACTTCTGGGTAAGTCTCTAAGAGCTGTGAATATTTCTGGGTAAGTCTCTAAGAGCTGTGGATATTTCTGGGTAAGTCTCTAAGAGCTGTGAGTCTTTCTGGGTAAGTCTCTAAGAGCTGTGAATATTTCTGGGTAAGTCTCTAAGAGCTGTGAGCCTTTCTGGGTAAGTCTCTAAGAGCTGTGAGTCTTTCTGGGTAAGTCTCTAAGAGCTGTGAATATTTCTGGGTGTCTCTAAGAGCTGTGAGTCTTTCTGGGTAAGTCTCTAAGAGCTGTGAATCTTTCTGGGTAAGTCTCTAAGAGCTGTGAATATTTCTGGGTAAGTCTCTAAGAGCTGTGAGTCTTTCTGGGTAAGTCTCTAAGAGCTGTGAATATTTCTGGGTAAGTCCCTAAGAGCTGTGAGTCTTTCTGGGTAAGTCTCTAAGAGCTGTGAGTCTTTCTGGGTAAGTCTCTAAGAGCTGTAAATATTTCTGGGTAAGTCTCTAAGAGCTGTGAGTCTTTCTGGGTAAGTCTCTAAGAGCTGTGAATCTTTCTGGGTAAGTCTCTAAGAGCTGTGAATATTTCTGGGTAAGTCTCTAAGAGCTGTGAGTCTTTCAGGGTAAGTCTCTAAGAGCTTTGCACACCTAGATTGTACAATATTATTATTTAAAAATTCTTCAAGCTCTGTCAAGTTGGTTGTTGATCATTAAAGTCTTGCCATAGATTTTCAAGCCGATTTAAGTCAAAACTGTAACTAGGCCACTCAGCAACATTCAATGTCGTCTTGGTAAGCAACTCCAGTGTAGATTTGGCCTTGTGTTTTAGGTTATTGTCCTGCTGAAAGGTGAATTCATCTCCCAGTGTCTGGTGGAAAGCAGACTGAAACAGTTTTTAGCCAGTGCTTAGCTCTTCTCTGTTTCTTTTATCATAAAAAAACTCCCTAATCTTTACCGATGAAAAACATACCCATAACATGATGCAGCCACCACCATGCTTGAAAATATGTAGATTGGTACTCAGGGATTTGATGTTTTGGATTTACCCCAAACATAAGGCTTTGTATTTTGTACAGGCTTCCTTCTTTTCACTTTATCATTTAGGTTAGTATTGTAGAGTAACTACAATCCATCCTCAGTTTTCTCCTGTCACAGCCATTAAACTCTGTAACTGTTTTAAAGTCACCATTGACCTCATGGTGAGATCCCTGTGCAGTTTGCTTCCTCTCTGGCAGCTGAGTTAAGAAGGACGCCTCTATCTTTGTATTGAGTGTGTGTATTGATACACCCTCCAAAGTGTAATGAATAACTTCACCATGCTTTTTTTACCCATTTACTTTACCAATAGGTGCTATTGTGAGGCATTGGATAACCAACCCGGTCTTTATGGTTGAATCTGTGTTTGAAATTCACTGTTCGACTAAGGGACCTTACACATAATTCCCCTTTGAAATGATGGGGTATTGTGTGTAGGCCGGCGACATAAAATCTCACTTTAATCCATTTTAAATTCAGGCTTTAACACATCAAAATGTGGAAAAAGTCAAGGGGTATGAATACTTTCTGAAGGCACTGTCCCTGAAGGTGTGTCCCCCTAGACACAACTACCACAAAACAACCAACAAAAACGGGTCACAACTCTTGCAGCTCTGTCGCACGCTGGGTCTGTACATAGTCAAATTGTAGGCTTCGAGGGGACTCCTACGGTAGGTACACCTACAGCTAATTCCAGTACTGTAGACTACTGTTCAGAGTCTCTCAGAACATCTACCATCAGCCAACTAACACCCCTATCAGACCCCAGCAAAATCACAATCTACTTGAACAGAGCAATACTCAACCATGAGGTATCAAAGCTGAACAAACTGCATGCTATTAAGAAATGCTATAGCTGGAAGGAGGGTAGTGTAGAAACCTACCAAAAAAATATTGGTCAACAACAAATTCAATCCATCCTAGACAACTTCCTGGACAAAATGTTTCCCTGTAATAGTGACGGTGTAAACTTAGCAGTAGGAAGCCTGAATATAATATTTGACCTATCAGCTAACATATCAAATTCTAGCAGAAAACCTGGTTTGATGAAGAATGTAAAAACTTAAGAAAGAAATTGAGAAACCTATCCATCCAAAAACACAGAGACCCAGAAAACCCGACTCTACAGAAATACACTAAGAAAAAAGAAGAAACAGCATGTCAAAAAACAGCTCAATGTAATTGAAGAATCCATAGAATCAAATCCCTTCTGGGAAAATTGGAACACACTAAACAAACAACAACACGAAGAGCTATCCATACAAAATGGAGATGTATGGATAAACCACTTCTCTAACCTTTTTCCGGCCATATAACAAAGATCCATGAGCAAAAACATATACATGATAATTTACAAATCTTAGAATCAACTATTAAAGACTACCAGAACCCACTGGACTCTACAATTACATTGGATGAGCTACAGGACAAAATGCAAACCCTCCAACCCAAGAAGGCCAGTGGTGTTGATGGTATCCTAAACAAAATGATAAAATATACTGACCACAAACTCTTGAACATTATCATCAGCTCTGGTATCTTCCCAGTGGTGTGAAGTACATAAGTAAAAATACTTTAAAGTACTACTTAAGTAGTTTTTTGGGGTATCTGTACTTCACTACATTCCTAAATAAAAGTATATACTTTTTACTCCATACATTTTCCCTGACACCCAAAAGTACAGTACTAGTTACAATTTGAATGCTTAGCAGTACAGGAAAAAGGTCCAATTCACACACTCATCAAGAGAACGTCCCTGGTC